>NW_027291376.1:0-2581 GCF_016086655.4 Lepeophtheirus salmonis | reverse complement strand
ATCGAAACCCGTTCAGAAAATTGCAAAACAACTTTTTTGCAAAAATTAAAATATTGAATAGAATTTACTGAAATTGTAATGGGGACCCCAAACCTAACAAGATTTTATTCGTACTTACAAAACTAAAAAGCAAAAAAGTTATGGAGAATAATGTTTTCGAAAAAATAAACATTCGATAAATGGTTCATTTGTGTAAATATTGCAAAAAATATCTACTTAAAAGTTCCAAAAATTGTAAATACAGTATTTGATTTCCCAAGTGCATCATTTACTGGTATTTTTTCCTCAAAATTGAAAAATGACGTTTGATGAAAAAAAAGAATATTTTTCGGAAAATGACAAATGTTTCAATTATTCATCCATTTTTATGTATCACAATTATATGCAAACGAATCTCAAAAAAATTTCCACAAATTTAATTTTATTTTTCAAATCCAATAATTTATTTTTGCACCATAATTTTCACGAATTTCTTTTTCTGCTCATATTTTTTTGATTTATATTTTAACACCCTCTTTTGTCTTCTTGAGCTCTATAAAACAATTTTTGTGTTTTGTGTATAGCCTGACCAGATTCAAAAGAGGCACCCATGTAAAGTTTCGCCTTTTAAGTCAAACTAAGGGTGACTTAAACTAAGGTACTCTAAGGGTGGACTCCCATACCACAAACACACACATGCAAACTATATTTTACATGTATGAAGATGTTATATTTTCAATTTATACAAAGAATGAATAAGAAAAGAAAAGGCATAAAGGCCCAAAGGCCCTCAATGCACGGAAACCATTCCCTTTTTCTACTTTTGGTGTAGCGTTTCTATTTTATTTATCTCTACTTTTTATCAAAAAGTGTAAATTAGAAAATACATTTAAATAGAGGAGTTGAAGCCTATAGGGCTCCCAAAAAGAGTAAAAATATATAGAGTGCGTGCGTAAAAGTGTACAGTCAATTTATTTCATTTTCAAAAACAAACTTTGCTAAATATTTGATGAATCAGTAATAATTACTATTTCGAAACCTTAGATGTCTCTTTCATAGACATTTGTGTCAAAAAGACATGCCCAAAACTATGGGAGTAAATGTTTGCTTTGTTTGGCGCCTAGAATAGGCAAAATAATGTCGAATTGGGAACTTAGGGGGCCCAAGGAAGTATTAGGTAAAACTTGAAAATAAATGTTATTTTCATAATTATCAAAAAAATAAATATATATATTCCTGGGCAATTTTGACCGACTTCAGACCACCTTCATTATAAAAAACCTCAACCGCTTGTGCTTGTATAGGTGGGCTTCCTTTAGACAAACACAAATTCCCAACATCATCTAATTATGGAGTCCCTCAAAGTTTGCATTACTAAGGAATAGTTCTAATATAATGAAGATCTTGTTACAAAGACTTGTGCCAAGATTAAAATTTAATTCGAGGCTTTTTATCTAGGCTAGTGAAGACATATATAATACCTTACTTTTAAATAAATATATGTTTATGTCATAGTCTCGCAAAATGTGGCATCAAATATTAAGTTTTTGGCATTCAACAGAAAAACAGCTCAAAATGACATCCCTGGTTTTTAATACCAAAAAAATATGTAAATTTTGTTCATTTAAGCTCTCACACTTTACACGAGCAGGATTTTTTTGACCAATAACTTAAATTCCTACAAAAGATTATGTAATTGATATTTTAAGCCTCCGATAGTGACCTTGAATATTATGCACCCCTAGATTTTTATTTCCTGCACTAACGTTTTATCACCAATACTTTATGTCTCCTCCTAAAACATTCCATCTGATTATTTAGCTACAATTTGTAGCGTTATCTTGATAATGACTTGTTATAATTTATTTGTATATTCAGCAATTTTTACAATGTGAGGAAATGTTCAATTGTAAATATTTTTTATGTAATACATGCAATGTCATCAAAATGTATTGTTACAAATCCGATTCCCAAAATTCGCATACACTAACAAATATTTTGAAGAAATGTTCAAACCTAAAACAAAAATTATATATTTTTACTATAACAATAACAAAGTATGTCTAGTTGAAATCTACTCATTTTTTAAAAAGTTATTTTAACATAAGAATTTTTTTCGATGTTTAATCTTCATTAAAGTATTTTTACCATCTTAATTTGCATTTAAGAGTGCAAAATGTGTTGAATAGTAAGAAAAATTATATAAAATTTGAATGATTAACATTTCACAACGTAGGTTTAAAATTGATGTCACAGTAATGGTTGTATCTAATTTTGCTGGAAAGATTATTACTGTACACATTATGCATTAAAAAAAAATTCAATTCTTAAAGAGTTTTCTGCATGGCATTATTCCTGCCTTTTTTGGCTTTAAACTTTTGTTGAACCACCTCTCTATTTCTATCCATGGTAATGACTTCCAAGTTATCATTAACTTAGATCAGGAATATGAATAAAGTATCACAACTAAATCAGTTCTTGGAAAATCGACTCATCATTCCAAATCCATGGGGCATTAAAACTACTTAAATTTCCTCAGTATTTCCTGTTTTCTTCTAATCTTTAGCTAAGATACAATGGTAAAGAGGAAAAGTAAATGTTC
>NW_027291375.1:0-1044 GCF_016086655.4 Lepeophtheirus salmonis | reverse complement strand
TTTTTTTACAGCTTTTAAACTTTTCTTAAAATACTTGAAAATTATTTCACAACATAATAAAATCTAATTTGACTTTCACAACTTAACGCTTTAATTTTTTTAAGTATATAATTGATTTCCGGATCTTAATAATGGACGAACGCTGTAGTAAAAATAGGAGGCCCAGCAGTAAATATCGGGAGCATATTTTAGAAGTGTTTTGTATCTGACTAAATCTAACACAAATTTCAAAAAATGAGATCCTTTGGGGAATCCAAAGACAAAAGAATTAGGATTCTTAAAAATTCCATCTGTATAAGCTACGAAGCTCTTACTAAATATATCTATAAGAAATGGTTTTATAGCTAGGCTATCGATATCAGTATAAATGCCTTCATTTCTTTCATCATCAATAAGCTCAGGAACTTTCAGCTGAAGATCTTGTATGTTCTTTGTTCTGAGTCTGAAAAAATGAAAAGTATAAAAAAGATATCAATTTATGATATAAATCATGTATATTTTTTTAGCAGGCCCGCTTTTTTGGAACTGATAATCTGAAGAATGAGTTAAATTTTCCTAAGCTATTGTGATTAATATTATATATTTCCTGAGTGGTGAACTATTTTCTTACTATATTCAAAAACATCTCCGAGTCAAATTGAGGATCAACGTGGGGAGTAATTCTCGTCAATGTTCTTGACAATGTCCCTCTCTCCCTCCACCTTTATCAAAGCTGATGTAATGAAACGTCATGACTGCTAAGCTGTTCTCCTTCAAATGGGCAGGGATACAATGTTGATTAAGGGTTTTTTTAACATGCCCAAACTGTACATGATTTTCATCACAATTTATAATTGACCTTTCACAATTAATGAAGGAAATCAATGTTGAATTTCGAAGAGAGTTCTGATTCAACCACAAATGATAACTTAAATGTGGATAAAATATACGTTTCGTATATATATTTTTGTGGAATCTAAACAATGAGAGAGATGGTGTTTATTTTTATTTGTACGTTGATATGATTTATTTAATGGAAAATCACATACTTTAGACAAAACCCAA
>NW_027291374.1:0-666 GCF_016086655.4 Lepeophtheirus salmonis | reverse complement strand
CTACATTTATCCCAAGTGATGTAAATCGTGTATATTTTATAACTGGACCTTTTTTTTTTTTTTTTTTTGAAAATGGTAATCTGAAAAATATTTTTTCATTGATGTTAAAAAGTGGACGCGAACATAGAAGCAATTTTCTTAACTACTCAACTTAACTTACTTAACTTTTCCTTTCTACTCATTACTTTAATCTCACCTAAATATGATCTTGTAGACATTTTTCACTTTAACTCTTCATAATAGTGGACTTCTTACATTAATAATGGGTTTACTAGAGGACAAGTTAAAGATGTTATATCGTGCGATATGGATGTTTTAGGATAAAAGGATTGTTGAACAGACATATGAACTTTTGCATCACGTTATCTAGTGAACCGGACTGTATGATGGGATATTATAGGGGCTCTTTAATCCTCAGAGAAGCAAGTCTGTGCAAGAATTGAAACTTGCCGTGGGGAAGGGTGCGTTTTAGTATATAAGATGGAATTTTTTTATCATTTAATAGTTTGCATGCCCGAATATTACCACGCAACGATATTACCACAACCTTTTTAAAAACAATAATTTTACTGGGCACCCTTTTTGGGGGCAGCCTTGACGCCCTTCCATTTCTATTTAAGACAGTACTTAGATGCAGAAAAGTGCATAACAATAAAGAATGTTATT
>NW_027291373.1:0-1494 GCF_016086655.4 Lepeophtheirus salmonis | reverse complement strand
TTTATATTTTCAATTAATATTACGGTATTGGAGGAGGGTTTCTTACTTGGGGAACTTGTTACTTATTGGGGATGAACTTGTTACATGTTGTCAGGATGATGTTAAGTTTACCAAACATATTTGGTCCATTAAATAAGTTTGGCTTAGATCGGTCTCCAAAAAATGGGTTGGGATCGATATAATTTAAAATTCGGTCTAGACCGATTTATTCATGATTTTTTGATGACGTCATGTATTTATCAAAATTACAAAATTCTGAATGACATCATATGAAGTAAAATATGTTGCATAATTCATACTTTACAACTTATAAACCAAATTAGGGGGAAATCAGTCCATAGATTGAGACAAAAAAATTGCTACACGATTATTTTTTTTACTCACACGGATCTCTTTGTTTGGACAAAATATTGGTGCAAATCTGTCTAGAAAAAATCATTTAAGTCCGAAACAAAACAAAAATTGGCATTGGACCAAGTTTCAACACAAGTATCATACATATTAGAGACGACACAAAATCACTTGTTAGTGGTTAGTTATTCCCTCCATACTATGGAGTTATTACTAAACTGTTGTTTGGAATTGTTAACAGCTTTAACAAGAAGTAATTTGAATTGAACCTATCAATGTTCAGGGTATAAAGCAAAAAAAAATAGAAATAAAATTATTCATTTTATTTATAAAATATATTTGCTCTAAAAAAATCTAAATTATGTTGCTAATATAAATTGGCTCATACTAAAATGTCAAATAGAGGCAAAATTATATAAGGCCAATAAGTATGCGGAACAAATAGTGTAATGCTTATAAATGTGACCAATTGGAAATATTTTGTAGAAAATAATTATATTTATAAGTATTTGGAAATCATGTAGACTATACTCATATGTTGCCCCAGTATCAAAGAATAATGAAAGTAGCTTTTGGAAAAAAATAATAATGTTGCAACGACAAAAATGTTGAATGCGACCCAACATTTCTTTATTAGTATTAGTATCATGAGCACATACTTTCATGATTACAATTGATCTCTCTTCATATGTTAAAGAATAATGATAGCAACTTTGGAAAAAAGTAAGAATACATATTGTTCAAATTGCCTACTAGAAAATCTTGCACGTGTTGTACGTCATGTTATATACTAATCTAACCATAAATGTGGAGTATTGAATTTTGATTTGTCAAAATCTTTTGTATCTTATATTAACTGTGGTTTGAACTTTGTTGATTGTCTAATCTAAAATACTCTCTTGTTATGCATTGAACAGTTTCTAAATATATTCTGAAAAATAGTTTTACATTTGCAAATAATTGTCCAAGCTCTATCAACTGATTTCTGATTTTCACTCCATTCAAGTATAGAGACAAACTGTAAAAAAATATCTCGTTGATTTTTATATTAATTAATTATTTCTCCGGTTTCTAAATGCATTTACATACAAAAAAAATATAACATTTTTTTTTTTTTTTTTTTTTTTAATCCTGCACGAATGT
>NW_027291372.1:0-205 GCF_016086655.4 Lepeophtheirus salmonis | reverse complement strand
TATATAATAATGACAAACTATATGGAAATATTAAATACTTTTTAATAAAAATCCACAATAAAAAGGTATTGAAGTAGTAAAATTGAAGAATGATTAGTTTAAAGCTTCTAAATACCCTCTATCAAAATCTTCTCATCATAAAATTTATAGAAATCTAAATACTATGCTTATTGTAGTCCTCGAATCCCTTTTACAATGGAAGAAA
>NW_027291371.1:0-4147 GCF_016086655.4 Lepeophtheirus salmonis | reverse complement strand
TTTTTTAACACAGTTGCCTACAACTCCATTTTTGTTAACAACTCCTTTTGCTTTTTATGACGGCTTACTACATCGTTCGTGCTTATAAATATATAGCTCCATTTTTTGAACAACTCTTTTCCCTTTTTAAGGCGGCTTCCCAAATCTTTCGTGCGTATAAGTGTATATATAGGCTTAAATACTTATATGTATTACAGACTTAGATACAAATATGCCCATATGTAACCTTATAAAATAGTTAATATTAAAAACATTTTGAATATCTATATTATTTATTCAATAGATATCAACACGATATATTGAATAAAATCTACCAAATAAATTTTAAATTACATTTATGGGTTAAATTCAATATTTGTTGTTGGATTATTTACAAAGAACCAATTATATTTCGATTTGTAAATCATACAAACCCTATGGTATGTTAAACAAAAAACAAATATATATTGTAATAGTAACCTCAAAAATTTCCTTTCATGACGTTTTTTTTTTAATTATAACACTATCAGCAGCCTTTATATAATTCATTTGAATACAGGTCGTTGAAGGAGTCTTCCACAAGATGTCACTTTTGAGATAACACACATGATATCATTTGTATACTTGAATCTATTTAGGGAATTTGGACTTATATGGACTTATACAACAACTGACCAGATTGAAGGAGACAATCGGGACTATTTTCCTTTTTTAAAAGGCTTCCTAAACCTTTCTTGCTATATATGTATATATAGGCTTAAATATGTACATACATAAATATAAAGAGTAGCCCACAAAACTTTTTCTTTTGATATCACTATAAAAAAAAGACGGATGGATATTTTTCCATTTGGGGAAACAAAAATCTTCCGACATGGCCCAATAATGCTCAGCATTGACCGTAACGGTAGCTCCTTGCTCGTTTTTTTGCTTTTGGCAACAGCAGCAATGTTTTCGATTGAGTGCACTGGACGAACGCGTTGTTTTATACATTAACGAACCAGTTTTGCGCACACACTTCACAAATTCATCCAGAAACTACCTGGAAGGCCCTTTATTTCGACACACGTAATTTTCTTGCAGTTTCGTTCGAAGACTCTCCATTTTGGAAATAAGTCTTCGGTATTTTCCAATTTTTTTCGAGCGTAAACTTAACCATTTCGTAAATCGGAGACCTTTTATAAAATATTAGACACAATGAAAATGTTACTACAGCCGTTAGACGTCAAAGGAGTGGTAGTTTGAAACGCAACCGCTGAATGGACCACAATTATCTTGTAGAAGAATTCTTCTCACAAAAATATCATTTATATATTCAGCCCAGTGTTTTGTCTCTTTTTTACTCGCTGCATAAAATATTAAAATTTTAGAAAAGAAGTTTAGATTATAATTTTGACTCTGACAATTGTATTTTGTCTTTTTCTTAACTGTCTACTGCATGTTAGCCTGCCCCATTTCTACAATGTATAACTTAAAGAGCAGGTTTTACAAGTACTTTTATACATTTTTTAACTATAACATACTATTTTTAGGATATTCTTTTTATGTTGAGTCCTCACATTTAATATATTTTAATTTAATTTGCGTATGACTTTTTTATCAAATCTAAATATATTTTATCTTTTATATGATTAAGATTTTGTCCTTAAGAGTATTGAGAAAATAAAAATACTATTTTATCTCATTTCAAAAGGGATGAGGAATATCTAAGGATGATGAACCAAAATTAGTGTATAGATATATAATAACGTTTTCCTGGTAAATTCAATTATCAATCGTTTACTTGCCAATATAGAAACAAAATTTCAACCTTGCTCCATAGATAAAAAAATATAAAGAGGTGACTAGGATTTTTAATTGTGAAAATATTATTCATTAATATAGATTCTAGTATTCTTTGCTGAAGCATTTAAAGTTAACAGCTAAAGACAATGGACATTTTTTCATATCCTCCGTCTTAAATTTGTTAGTTAGCCATATTTTATTTTTTTCCTTATCCTGCATTTGCAAACTTTTTTCCTACTTATTCTTTTCTCATTGTGTTACCTCACTAACACAAAATATGCAGTCCATTTCGTTGTCAACTGTATATTTCTGCTCTTTTCCCCTATTCAGTGTTCTGAACGTTAATTAGTTGAATTAGAATTCGCTTATTTTTAAATTCTATAAAGGTAACTTCTCCATATTTTAACAACTTTTAAATCTTTTATACTTTTTTCCATAGCTAGAGAAAATCAATTCTTTATTTTTTCTAATTTTAAACAATTGTACAGTTTTATGTATCTTACCGATTAAATAAATTTAAAAATAAAAAATCCGTCCTAATGTACAAGATAAGATCCTAAAAAATAAAAAGAAAAAAATTATAATTAGTTCTTGTTAAGCTGTGAACACTTCTCAACAATTATTGAATTATAATTCCATAGTTGGAAGAAGAAATTGATAACTATGAACTGTTTTTGGACCTCTTTTAGTTTCTTTTTGTTGTAATGTTTCCTTTTTGTGCATTATAGTCAATGATGTCTTGTAATAAGAGAAATCTCCGTTGTTAATCTTACTTAAAAACATCTTCTACTCCAGGACATGCAAAAAGAAATGCACTTCAATTAGTCTTTCATGTCCTGGAATACAATAGGTCTTATTTATTCCTTGAACTGACGTCCCAAATTGGTAAATTTGTATTCTTAATTTTGTTTTTTGGGGACGGATGAAGTAATAACATATTTTAATACACATTAAGATATGATTATAATAAAACTAAGCGTTAAAAGATATATTTTTGAAAGACAATAAAGGGAATAGTAGTATAATTCATTTTGACATCCAAATATATGACAATATCTAAACATCTGGAGTCAATTTCCTATCCAACCACATCAGTCATTAGTCATTACCAATAAATGATAGTTTTTGTAATGTATTCGTGTCTCCTTCCCTCTTATTCTCTTTATTGTATTTTCTTGTATGTATATATATTTGTAAAGTACTGTTTTTACCTTTTTATATATAAATAGTTATATATTCTATGTATATACCAGGGTAGGTTTTGTATTAATAAAATATAGATTTTTCTATAAACAATCATTGTCTTATTCCTCCACGCCTTTCCTTCTCCTCATTTCTCCCGTCCGTCATGGATCCCTCCTTTTAAAAAATAATTGGTACATCGGCAACCTTCGTCAAGAAGCAACAGTTTTGAATTTACTAAAACTTACCTTAGCCTCATCCCTCCACGTAAAGTCCACGCTTTGCCTTGTAAGTTAACGTAGAGGTACAGTGATCGATCTATCAATCTTTAATGAATTTGCCGTAGAACTGGACGAGTCCGAGGAAAGATTTGACCTAGGAGGAGATTTTCAGAGTTAAGAACTGGAGGACAGATCAAACCAGCTCTGGATCAATCAACACTTCCCTCAGACACTTTAAATTCCAGGTAGGTGAACCCAGCACTTGCGAAAAAAAAAAAAAAAACACTTATTTTTTCTTGAGGTACTCCTGCGGTACTTGATCGTTCGTAAGCCAACTGAAGAGTAGAGGTGTTCAAGCATTGATTTTGATTTATTAGAAGGTTATTGATATAAATTTTGACATTGGTTATACCATCAAAGAGTTTTTCCTGGGCGGCTTGAACAATCGCAGGGGCAGAGGACGGACCATAGGGGAGGAAGCTATATTTCATAAGGTCCAAGGGAGTGTTTATGACAGGAGGTTTTTGGAAAGATCATAGAGTTTATATTGTTAAAAAGAAGAAAATTGAGCTGAGTAAATAACTACGACACGGCAAGGTCTCTGAACAGTTTGTCCGGCTGATGCAAGGGTTTTATGTGTTTGTTGATGACTGAGGAGATGGTGATGAACGTTTCTGTCAGGGTTGAGCGCAGTGACTACAGGAGATGCCTATTTAGAGGATTCAATTTTCTCCAGTGCACCACGTTTGACCATGTCTAAGGTTGATATTTTTGGTAAGAATACAATAGTGTACGAGGAGAAGAGAAGAAATACTTATGAAGTTCAGGAGTTAGTTGCCATTTTTTTGTACTTGTTTCAAAAACTTAATTACCCTCGGTTGCACAAGACCGAGTGTATAAATAAATCATAAAACTTCATTTCATCAAAGACAACTCAAATTTGATTAACTTTCTGGTAGATACAGGAGGAAAAGTGTCTG
>NW_027291370.1:0-686 GCF_016086655.4 Lepeophtheirus salmonis | reverse complement strand
AATGAGCAATTTTCACAAGAAAAGGAACGAAATGAGCAGTTTTTCCGAAAAAAGTCAAAGTGAGCAATTCTTTGAGCGATATCTCACAAATCCTAAGTCTGTTTATAACCATTAAATTTATTAGATCTTAAGTGATGATGTCACTGGACCGCCTCAAGCTAAACAGATATATTATTCAATTAAGCTTTGTTTATTTAGCTCTAGATAATAGCCAAAAGCTATTGAACTTAGTAAGTGGAACGCAAACTTAGCCTAGATTATTTATTAACATTAATACAAATTCCTTGTAGAGTGACTATGTTTGGTATTGAAATACTTTTTGAAATCACAGGAAGTGCAAAGTCCCATAAAAAAATATTTGCATAGTTCTAAAAGCAATTGAAAGAATTAAATTTGATATTGATATTCTCCTTAATATTATGATTTTTAAGCATAATAATTCAAATACGACCAAAGATCTACCATAAAACTCATTAAATAAGCATTGATGTTGCATATTATATGACAAACGGATTTGAATGTACAATAATATCTAAGCAAGAGAGAATGAGAAATGTCAAGAAACCTCCTACAAATAAACTACTTGATCGGGTAAATAAGGAAGAAATAAATGATTTAGCACTTTTTTTTGTAAAAACAGTTATTGTGATAAACTTTAGTCATCAAATTAATTACTTATAAGACAA
>NW_027291369.1:0-849 GCF_016086655.4 Lepeophtheirus salmonis | reverse complement strand
TATTGAAACAAAGAAAAAATATCGTTGCGTGGGAAGGAATTAATTATAATTTTAAAAAGAGGTTGCGCGATTATTGATAAAAACTTGTAATTAATTACAATTAAGTCATTGTAATTGTTAATTGTATAAATTTGAAGCTATATCTTGATTATTATTTATCTATGTTGCCTACAAGCTGGGATATTGTAGGAGTTGAATTTTTAGAATTAATATAACTGTGTACTCATGAATTACCGAAAGTGTCACATAATGATTATCTATTAATAATTTTTATAAAAAAATCAATGTATCGACTATATAGCAGTGCCGTAATCATAGTTTTGTTATTGAGGGGTCTAATTGAGTAACTATGGATGTCTGATCATTAAGAGACCTCAAAATACTGCTAATAATTTTTTTGGGGGCCCATAGCATATAATTAGACTCTCCAAGAGGGGGGACGGGAAAATGTCATTTACGTATATTATCATTAGTGTTGTGAAAATCCAGAAGTATCTTTAATCCGTTTTGTTACAATAGCATAAGATACATTGCCTTATGAGATATTGTCAAGATCTGTTCGTGAACCTGAATCCTACATTGTGCCCTCAAAAATATCGCTCACGTTAAAGAATACTTTTCTAAGTGCCATTTGGTTCTTCATCACTAATTTTTAAGCCACTTAATTCGATTTTTTGATAACAAGGTGTAAGCACTTCATCTTCCTTCAACTCTGTCTCAAGTTTTTGCTATAAATGCATATTTAAATATTTTTATCGAGTCCAATTTGAGTCCTCAACTTCATTTGGCTTCATTTCAAGTCTATAATTATTCTATAGTGTGAAGGTTTTTCTGAAAATCAATATAAAT
>NW_027291368.1:0-1042 GCF_016086655.4 Lepeophtheirus salmonis | reverse complement strand
AATTTATGCATTATTTTAATCAAATAATTTATGTATCCAATATCAATGTTAACATAAAATGTTTCCTAGATTATTTCCAACACTTTATAAATTTACTTGCAAAAAACTGTTTTATTGTACATAAATGTATTTATTACAAAATTACTAGTGATTAAATATATAATTTTACATATTCAGTTGTTTCATACTAGAAACACTAGAAAATCATAAAAAGATCCATCCAAGACCCCTTCATACACCTGTAATCTCCAACTGACAGAGATGGCTTCTAAGACATACATTGAATGGAGTACATACACTTCCACTTTTTAGCACAATATATTATCCCTTGGAATATTCAAATGATATAATCAATTTTCAGGTGTTTTTGGTATGTTGGATTTGCGTTTCAAATAACCACTGGAAATTCATTTGCTTATAAATGTTCCAAATAAAACTTGATGTTTAATTGAAATTTTTGTCATTTTCTTAATAATCTTTCAATTTTTTTCCCTGTTTTTTATCTTTTTTTAGTTTATTTGGTGTTTACTACATAATATTTTTTTGTGCTACATAACTCCTATGAAAACCAAGGTTTACATGTTGTTTCTGAGAATGCGTGTTTCAAAGCTCATTCTCAGCAAATATCTGGACTATGAAATCCTCATATATGAAATATATATATTCTAGGAAGGCTAAATAGAGTGCAATATATCTCGTTCATTTGTAAAAATTTCATTTAAATCTGAATTTAATTTAAAATGAGATGATGATAAATGGGTTTAAGGACATTTTTTTTAAATGTTCCATTGAGTAATTAGATGTAGTTGTACTGATTAAATACAAGTTAACAATAGATTATTACAATTGCTGAATCGGACCTCAGAATAAAAAATAAAAATATGTTATATAATGATAGGCAAAAGTACATGGAATGGTTTTTTGCTTTTTTCTTTCCTCCCTTTATTGGTCTTTTTCATTTTATCTTAGAATTACTTGTTTATAATCGCTTGCATATTCACCAATTATATTACTGCTAAGTATTGGATTAGATTTGCATATC
>NW_027291367.1:0-448 GCF_016086655.4 Lepeophtheirus salmonis | reverse complement strand
GATGTATTCATCATTAACTTGAGGACTAAAAGTACAATTATATCGCCAAATCCGACAAACCATCAGTTTCTCATCTGGTAAGTATTTTCCAAATTCCTGGGCCTCCCTTTTCAGAAATCCAGACAAAAGGCGACGTTATTTTAGGCATTTTATGCAGTTCTCTATCGACTATCACCATCTAATATTATATTAATATTGAATAATAAAGGCGGGAATGATAACGTTCATGATTGATAGAAGAAGATGTATATTATTTAATCAATGATGCCATAAGTTTTTCTTCTCATCTCCTCGCACGTTTTTCTATTCTTACCAATTCTGTATTATCAACCTTATCTATTGACTATTACTAATAGAGCTTATAAAGCTGTTTTATCTAATATACTATTAGATAAAACAGCTTTATAAGGAAAAAATTTAATTTGAATATTTTTTGTAACATAAATAT
>NW_027291366.1:0-5968 GCF_016086655.4 Lepeophtheirus salmonis | reverse complement strand
TAGAATCGTGGAACTGAAAATTAGGGACGCACTCGGAATAGATCAAAGTTATCTGGATTTTATATTTCACCCGGACTGTATGTTCTATAATAAAGTCGACTGGACTTGAGGATTTCATTGACGGACAACTGAGGGTGCTTCAACCGTTTTGAACAATGTTGTTGATAGATACCATTTATGAGAACTGGTTCGAGATCCTCTTTTCCCTTCAGTGTCGTGGTAGCTTGCCTATCAGATCTACCGGGTTTTATATGTTATATCATATAACTTATATGCAAAGATGAAAATCCAGTATAGAATGGACATGTAAAAAAAAGAACACGAAATCAACATGGCCCCCCTACAAATTTGAAAAATGTTTTGGAGGAGAGAAAGAATAATGCCCAAGACGTTTCATTAGATCAACTACAATCAGCTGTGGAAAGAATGGAAGGAAAAAGGATATAAACAATGAAATTTGCCTAAATTACTCCGATGTCGATCTCCAATTCTACTCTGAGTCCAACAAAGGACTTACACTTATAATTCAGCAACAAATCCTCGGGGTTACGCTCTGTCTTTTATGAGCACACACGAACGTTCAAACAGGTTTTGAATATAATTGAATCTATTTAGTAAAGGATGTTCATTACTTAGGAATTAAATAATAATGACAGCAACTAAGGAAAATAAAATTCGTCCTTCATACTACCAATTTCAAATTAACGGGCCAGTTAAAAAACACACCGGCTTTACATGTATGGTTAATGCATATCTATTGAAGATGGCAAGGAAGGGATAAATAATTATTTCATATATTGAATGTTAATTATTGATTTGATTTATGTTATATTTTCTTCTTAAGTGTTTTTAACCGTATTACAAAAAATTTGTCAACTCTAATGATTCAATGTTATGTTTAGAAGAATAAATAAATAAAATAATAATTGTTTAAAACTGTTCACAACTTTACAACAGTTGATTCTATTTGCAGCCAATCAACATTCCGATCACTGACTTGTGGAAAAGAAGCAGAAACATCGATCACTTGAAAGTGTATCTATCCTATGGATAATATGTACTGTTGTATAAATGTACAGGTGAACAAATGATGATGTTCCAACAAATCATTATCATTCCTTGTCAAATAGCTATTCACAAAGCAAATATTTTGTAGTAAGTCTATGCGAGCCCACGTTAAAGGTGAAACATTTACATAATAATAATAACACTTTTTCTAAGCAGTATGTATATATTTTTTTTTTATTATTCGGGTCAAATTGATTGTGACGCAATGAAAAACAACACACTGGCTCTACATGAACAATTATTATTTAAACCCAACGTACGAGGATGTTCTGCAAGCATTAAAATTCATTTTGCGTGAGAGGTTCATCCTTGTGTGAAAAATTATGAGACTCCTATCTTTGCACACTTAATGTTTAGTCAGTGGTGAAAATGGTTTGAAATTCTTGCCGAAAATGTATTTAAAGCATTCGCAGGTTGGAAAAGAAATTGCTCATAGCAGTTCAAGAATTCATTCACGTTAAGGAAGTAAAACAATCGGCAGCTGACAACAAAATACACTATAAATTTTTGTGTTAGTAAGGTAAAACCTCAACCATTCTCATTTTTAAAATGAAGAGGTTTTGTGCTTTAAAATAATTATGGTTTGTAGGAGAGAAAATACACCAACAATATTAATTTGTTACCACATAATAATTTAACATGGATTTGGTTTTCAACTGTCAGATTTTTTTTACGTTTTCTTCCTTATCACTATCATAAACATTGATTTATTACGTTTGAATTAATTTTTAAACTGCTGTGAGCAATTCCTTTTTATACACAAGTACGTAATTTCATGTTTTTGTATAGGGATTTTTGTAAATAAAAAAATTAGTTTAGCGATTAGAAAAGGAAAAACGGTTGATGCGTGTAGTCTTTCTTCTTTATTATTCATTATTTAATAAGTAGTGGGGGGTGTGTTGACATTTCCCTCTAATAGAAGAGTTCTCGCGTATGTTTGAGTGGAAATTGACTTAAAAATACATAGTAAATTAAATGAATAAAATTTATATGTGATTGTAATATTTTCCTTGCACAAATGCTTGCTATTTTAAATATAGGAGGTTATCCTTTTTATAGTAGTAATTCATTAGCTTAACCCCAAAATCATATAACAGCCATCTGATATTAACAAAGGTCTTAATTCAGTGATCCCATATGTCTTTCTCCTCCTTTCTCCTTGCACCATTACACAAACCCCATCTCTATCTATATACACTAGAAGGGGATGGAACGGCAAAAAAAAAAAATAAATAAAAAAAAAAAAAAAAACATTAATTGTCATAACAAACACAGCTACGAGAACTAAATAAATCATAATTTGGAAATTCTTAATACATTAATGAAATTAGATCAAAATAAGGGGATAATGATATTTAACAAATAAAAGACTGAAAAAAAATAGTTAAAATAATATTTATTGATAATATTTTATTAATGAATTATATCTTATCTTGAATATATTGAAGAATATACAAATACCACTCAACTTTGATATGTTTCTTTGATTAGTAGTACAATCTTTCTTCTTCAAGTTTCTACGCTTATTTCTTTACCAAACATGATTTCTTTTTTTCTATAACAAAATTTTGATGTCTTAGGGGTACCAATGCTCTATACCAACACGATATATTATCGATAATTTAGTAGCAATAGCCAATCCTTTCCAACTATTGGTTTATTCTTTAATTTTACTGAAAAATAGTAAGTTGGTTACATGGTTACGGTATCCCCAAAGCAATAAGTAGAAAGGTTTGAGAGATGAAGATTGTTATATATCATAAACTTGAAAATATTTAGATATATGAATAGTAATGATCGACTATTTGATCTTACATATCAAGCTTTCTATACAAATATACTTCATAAATCTAGGTATAGTTGTAGTTGCACTAAGGAAAGAGGCTTCATATTTTGACTCATGTCATTGCTAGAAATATAATTTTGTAGAAGAAACATTGCAATATTATTCTCCATGCCTTCGACTTAAGTTCCATCCCAAGTCATTTTTTGATTGAAAGTGTCTGTTGTGAATGTCTGAACATAATTTAGATGCATGTTTTTTGTTTTATTATTATTCCAACCGCCTGGTTTCCTCTTTCCTTAAGAGTCACTTTAAGTATAACTAAGGATGCTTTTTTTGTAAATAAAAAATGAGGTGTAAGAGAAGGCAGGAGCGATACATCTGGTATTACTGAATTAGGATCCTTGTTAATATATGATTTTTTGGGGGAGGGGGGAGAATTACTGCTCATAAGAGGAGAACTTTCTACTTATAGATTGGCATTAGTGCCGTAAAATATTATAATTATAATTAAATTCATATATTATTTATTTTATTGAGTATTTTAAACAATTTGCACAAAGAATAAATATGAACTCTTCTTTCGCAGTGTGATGATAACAGCACGACAACCTATTAAATAATGAACAAGAAAGAAGGCAGAGCACATGCAACAAACTTTTTTCCTTTTTTTATGTATAAACTTAGTTTTTCAACACACAAAAATGTCATCTCTAGCTAGAACTAGCCATTATAATACTGGGAAGCGCATGAAGAAGGCAAGAACGACACATATGGTATTACTGAATTAAGATCCTTGTTAATTAATATCAGCAACCTACAATATGATGGGGGGGGGAGATGAACTGAGTTACTCCTATAAAGAGGATGGCCTTTTACATTTAGAATGACCTTACTCCTGGGAAAATATTATAAATATATTACAATTCATATGTCTTTATTTGATCATGTATTTTGTAAACAATTTACACCAGGATAGGTGAGAATTATTTTTCAGAGGGAGATGTTAAAACCGTGACATATTAAAAATCATTTGTCTAGATATATCTATATGAACATTGAACAGTGCTACGTAGTCTGTCTACTATTCGGTAAAAATTATGTATGTTGACATAAAATATAATATGAATAATAAAAACACAACAAACCTACTACAAAATGTACATTACAAATTATACATTGTAGAATATACAAAAAAGTCACATAACAATGGATAATTCAATCTTTGATGGAAGTTTGTAATAGCAATGCCTCACATCTGCAGCATTTCATTTTACAGTAATAATTAAAGGGAAATCCAGTATCAGGATCGAAATTTTCCCTCCTGTCCTAAAGCTGTTCCAAGAAAAATAAATTGCTTAATAACATCACCATAAATATTTGCATTTGACGTCATCATCAATCAATATTAGAGGATCATAGTCTTACTTCACTAACACAAAAGTGTACATTATATCTTGTGATCAGCTGTCTATTTTTCTGCTTCCTTTCCCTTTATCAATGTTCTGAACGTTGATTAGTTCAAATTACTTTTGTTATATTGAATACCAATTCTATAGTGCGAAAGAATTGGCTAACTACTATGAAGGGATTTTGGGCCTTTTTTGTTTTCTTAGAAATACTTAAATATTCAATTCACTAATATATACTAAAAGGGTGAATGAATAGAAGTTGTGTAATTAAGTAACTAATATGCATAGCATCCTCAATGTCCCTAGTGGACAAAAATGTTCTCGCGTAAAATTATATTTGAATTTTTCATATCTTTACTGGATTTATAGGTTTTTTTTGACATCCTCTAATTAAGTCTCATGTAAGAACAATGGCAAACTAATGTTGTAGATTCTGCAGTCTCGATATTGGTAAGAATGAAAGATACTTAAATTCATAACTGAGTGAATTAAATAGTGGAAGACTGTTGCTTAATTAGTAGTTGTTTTTTACTATAATTAAGGATCTCTGTGTCTTTTTGTGGCTCTAAAGTTGGAACAAAATACTTGTTAGATTATGATTAGTTAGTTTACTATAACTTGGGAGTTATTGGGTTCCAGACTGCACGAGCAGAACATGCTTACTTAGGGCACAAGTGTCACATTTTATCGTGACACAGATGCAGAACTGAGGTAGTTCTTTGATTCGTACAATCACTTTGTATACTGTAGTCACATTGAAGGGCTTCTTGTGGCTGCGTATCATTCAAGTGTGTGGACACTCTTTATTGATGGCTCAAAAACAAGTTTAAAATGTGTTTTACTTCCCAATGGTAATATATATGGATGTATCCCTATTGGACACTCAGTTTCCATGAACGAGGAGTATGGAAATCAGTACCACAATATGCAAATAAAATCACTTAAAACAAAAATAATGTATTATTGAGTTCTCGTAAATTAAGAGTTTTTGGTATGTGTTGTCTTATTTTTTTATCACCCTGTTGTTCAAAACTTGATGTAATAGCCAAAAACTAATAACAAATTTGGAATTAGCACCAAAAATTCAGTTAGATTCACTTTAAAAAAAAACATGCAAGAAAAATTGCATTGGTGTAATTAACAAAAAAACTAGAAAAAACACAAGCAAGAACCGGTTTTCATTTTCTAAATTATAAAAGTAGTTTTTTCATTACAAATTACTCAACTCTACCAATTCTACATAACCCTTTTCTTTTTTCTTTTTTGATATAACGAGCACTCTAGATTGTATCGATATTTATAAGGCCAAGTATCTATACAGTCCTAAGATACACTCTAAAATGACTATACGCAATCCAAGTATATATACATATATCCGAACAGACAAACTGATCTATATTAATATAGCTTATTATTTAATAATTTTTGGGGATTGTTCTCAGCTTAATTTGAGCTCATTCTAATTTAGCTAATCAACGATCAGAACAATAATAAGAGGGTGGGGGGAAAACATGAAAAAAATAAAAAAATACAAGGGTAAGTTTTTAGTGAGGTAATGCAGCTTTAAGGACCAATAATAGAGACAAGCCCCATTATAAGTCCTATATTTGGGAACGATCAACCCTAATATAAACATGTATATTATAATATTTGTACTTTGATGGAATTATATCATTATTTAAAGGAATAATATCTTTTTTCTTAT
>NW_027291365.1:0-2308 GCF_016086655.4 Lepeophtheirus salmonis | reverse complement strand
ATTTCACTATGGTAGGTTCTTCCGAAGAGAACTCAAAAGATAAAAGTTAAATTTTTATATGATTAAAATATAAGAGATTAGATACTGTAAGATATAATGGACTAACATATAATTCATCATACTTGCTTAACAATATACTTTAAGATAATGTTTAAATAAAATCTGCCTTTACTCCAGTTATATTGAAAATAGATGAAAACCAATCATTATATCGATATTTAATGAAATTTTAAATATAGCAAAAGTAATTTTGGTTATGTCATGGAAGTGTACCGTCAGCAGAATCTTGTATTTTTAATCTCTAGTTAAACTATTTAAAACCAAAAATTGATTTACTTCCATTTCCATATTGTGATCTATTCTGGAAAACATAAATATGTAATAGCTCCAGAATATTTTTTTATTTATCATCATTACAATAAAAAAAATAATAAGATGCAATTATTAAATCTTTAAAGACAGCATGTTTTCATTAAAACATCCATTCTTGAACGAGAATACAAGTAATATTATATAAGGTTATATAATTTATAATTTGTTGTGACAAAATTTTGAAGGATTAATATTCATTCACATTAAGAGCATCCGAGAGGGTAAAAACAAGACTTACTGTACTTTCTTACTCTAGAAATAACAATGTATGGAGTCGTAACAAATGGCCTGTAAAGGCCCAGCATTAACAAAGAAAACATGTTGTTTTCCATCATTATTGGCTTTAACAGTTTAATATTAATGAGCCCCATCACCTTTTCTAGCCGTTGCTTAACTTTAAAATGATTATTCCCCAACAAAACGCAGTTTAACATTAAAAAACGAAATTCTTTTTACAAAATAAAGATGAGATTGTCATGAAATTTTGACACTAACTAATTCAGAAACCAAAACTAAGATTTGGGATGTTAAAAGGAACTGAATTACTTCATCCCAAACTTTCTTTTATTTAATTATAGTAAGTGGACATTCAGAATACTTAGAATCAAAGAAATAAATCAATTGCACAATCAAAATACTCAAAATCAAAGAAATAAAGCAAATGTAATTCAAAATACCTAGAATCAAAGAAATACAGCAATTGTACATTTAAAATACTTTGAAAGAATAAAATAAATGAAGAAATTACTTATATATTAAACTTAGTAAAGAGTAGCCTTTCATATTTAAATTGATGGGTCGATTAATCGGACTCAGAGAATACAGTGTTTTTTCTGGAATCAGCATCGGAAAAATAATTTTTTAAATTTAGTTTATAATGTTTAATAAAACTGGTTAAGAATTAAAATTACAGTAGCTTTTATATTTTTGTGTCAAATAAATGAAGTGTGTCAAAATATGTACAAGAATCAACAAAAATAGAAAATTCTAATTATATATCAAATATATATGAACAGCTTTATATTGCATACAATATATTTGAGTCCATTGTAGGCATTGTACAAGATGCCTAAGAATTTTGGCTACAGTTTCCTCTTAAGGACTTTATATTCTGCCAAATATTTCAATTTCTCATTTTTTATTAGGACGATTAATTTTGACTACCTTAAGTACAATTTGTGACACACTTAATGGGTTAATAAAAAATACTTGTTGTCAGTAATTGACGATAGTTCGTCGTAAAATCCAAATGTAATTCAAACTCAACTTTGAGAAAAATCATTGTAGCTTGCTTTTGTATAGACAGACTACATATGTAAATAAAAAGTGAGAAGGGATTACCTACAACTTAGCTTAGGTTGATTAAATTACTTAGACATTTTAATTATCATTATAAAGTACCTACAATCTACATAATGTGTGCGTACATATTTATAAAAAAAACACACTAGTGATGGAGTCAGTAGGGTGCGTAAAATATACACAAAAACTGTCGGCGAAAATACTTGCCCAACAGAAAGAGTCCTGATGGATATTGTTTTGATCCAATCGGTCAAACAACCTGGAATCAGCAGAAATTATCTCAAAATATTTTTTTTAAGTCGTGATGCATTCAATTTCAAAAACTTATAATACCATATCTTCTTTCTACAACTCTAGAATATCAGGAAGAATGTTCTTATCAATATGGAGCTACATAGTGTTTCATATTCATATTTTTGCAAAATTAATTATAATTAGTGCGTTTTTTATTCAATATTTATTTTTGAAATACAATAAATTCATTATTCGATAAAAATTCCAGTGACTTCTTGAATAAAGTCTAGATGAGATGATACACATACAAACCCATTGATACCTCCTACACATTTCCAATTTGTCACAAATTGGTTGACTCTAATTTGCATATACCTTTCATTTCCATTTCGTAGTTAAG
>NW_027291364.1:0-630 GCF_016086655.4 Lepeophtheirus salmonis | reverse complement strand
GATAGTTATTCATTAGTACTCTTTTCTTTTAAAAACTATCTAACGAAATATTATATTTAAAACTTTTAGTAATTTCCTGCAAGAAAATACTCCTGCATCGACAAACGAATCGTAGATTGAAGAAATTCAACACTTGGATTATATTAAAATTCGTTTTAACAATGTAATAATTCATTATTTATGGATTATTAGTTATTTATGGATTATTAGAATTTTTTATTATGTCATGATTATTAGAAGAACGAATTAATTTGGTCACTTAAAGAAGTTCGGTCAGAATTGGTCTTAAAAAAATCGTTCTGGATCGATCTTACATAAAAAAATCAGTATTATGGAAATAAATTTTTTTGTTTAGTAGAAGTGTAAGAGAAGTTTCTTCTTTTTCAGCAGTACAATAAATTATATGATTATGAGAAGGAGCCATTCTAGCACCGAGGAATCAATAAGTTAATAAAATCATTGGAGATCTTTTATGTGAAATTTCCTTAAGAACATATCAATCAGTTGACCAGGTAATAGATACAAATGACACATTACACTATCCAACCGAGATTCTTAATTCTACGTAGCTACATAGAATGCTTCCAAATAAGTTGTCATTAAAATTTGGTGTTATAATAATTATAACGT
>NW_027291362.1:0-636 GCF_016086655.4 Lepeophtheirus salmonis | reverse complement strand
ATTATTTTTGTATATTGATGTTTACTGGGAAAAAGTAATAATAATATGAAGAGGCCGTCATATTATCAAAGACTCAACACAAAGAGATTCGTTTTTATTAATAACATAAAAAATCTGACAGAACTTAAATTTTCAATCGAGCGTAAACAAAGTTAAAAGTTACTTATTATTAATATATCCATAAATTTTACTTATAAATTACAGTATTTGAGACAGGGAATAGTTTCAACAGACCCTTAATCGGAAATATCAAACAAGCTATGGTCATATAATTTATTCAATTATATAATTGAATGTGGTTACTTTCAAGTAAAAAAAACAATAATTTTTAATTTTTTTTTCTTCCAAATATTAAGAACAAATTGTTTTGGAGGACGAAAGCTAGTTTTTAAACCTATCATTATTCAAATTTATTTTTATAAGACAGTTAATGAACAGGATATTATATTTTTTAATTATTCTATCTATTTTGCCCAAGTAAATATCAGTTAAAATACTAAAAATAATTTTTTTTAAGAGATCAGAAAAAAAAATCTTATTTCAAAATAATTTTTAGCACCACACAGTTGAGTTTTTAAGCAGGATCTATTTTACAAAGTTTGATAAAAATGAGAATGATATTAATTAGGAATATAA
>NW_027291361.1:0-1597 GCF_016086655.4 Lepeophtheirus salmonis | reverse complement strand
CCCGGCCAGAAACATAAAACCCACATTTTACACTTTTTCATTATTTCTTCACGGTTAACATTCAATAATTAAAATATTACGTGATATTTTATCAAAACCATATTAACCAGGCTCGTTGGTCTAGGGGTATGATTCTCGCTTATCGGAATATTGCTTGTTGCGCCTCACTTTCCATCACGTTAGATGGCACTCTCTTCTCTTGAAGAGGTCAATGTCAAAGTGTACTGGAGCGAAGAACGCCACCTGGGTATTTTCTGTCTATACTAACCTTCATTGGGGATATAAAATACACTAACATTCTAGAGGGCACGCCGAATAGTTTTTTGACTATTGGAGTGTTGCTCTCACTCTTTGTTCTATTGTCTGTATAACACCCTTTTTTCTTTTTCATTAATACATCGTGTACCTTATGATTTAATTTATTTAAATCGCAAGCGAGCGTGTGTATTCTTGAGGGGGGGGGACATAGTCCATTTCTTATATTTATTTGTCTCTTTGTGAGTCTGCATGGTAGTGAGTCCGCCGTAAATTCTTCTTGTAGTACGCGACTTACACCTGCCCACTTGATATTATATATTTAATTATTTCAATACATAGGGAGAGTGTGTAGTATCACGCCTCCTATTTCTTCATATATTCTTCATATATATATATATTTACTTATATTCTTCAATACATAAGGAGAGTGGTGATTCTACGCCGCTCTGTATCCTACATACCTATATATTTATTTATATTTTTCCAATACATAAGGAGAGTGGTGAATTTACACCGCTCTGCTACCTACATATTTATATATTTATTTATTTTTTCAATACATAAGGAGAGTGGTAAACCTACGCCGCTCTTCTATATACACACTTATATATATATATATATTATCTTTTGAGTAACTGGCGCTTGCCTACTCCTACCACTATATATTAAATTTTATTCCTCTGCCTTTTTGTCTGAGGAGCGCGAATTGATCGCCCTCGAGGAATTATTATTTTTATTTACCTGTGTATATTATTGGTTGAGGAGCGCGAAATTTAATCGCCCTCGTGGAATTAATTCTTCCTCTTGTATATATACATATATTCTTGTACCTGTGTGCACGCGTTGACTGTGCTCACACGCATATAAATAAATTCCCTTGTATATTGCTGAGGAGAGCGTTCTAACCGCCCTCGTATAATTATTTCTTCTTCCTTGTATTATATATATTTACACTCTAATTATTTCTTTTTGTTTTGCGTCTGCTGGGAATAGTGATATTTAAATTCCTTCTTCTTACGTTATCACTAACCCAGATTTGCATTAATAGTATATGTGTAAATAACTTTTGTAATAGTTACTTGTATTGTATTTGTATATTTTTTTTGTACATTTCTAACTGTTGAGGCCATTAGTTCGGTCGGGGTATTACGATAGACACAACAATAAAAGCTCGCCCTTTAAAAACTAAAATGACCAGCCCCAAAACAGACAACATATCTTTCAATACTACAGTGTGCGGTGTCTGCCATGAGTCTTTCGACTCTGTTAGAGCATTAAAAGCCCACGCAAAAGAGCGACATGTTGAGGAGTTCAACGTCTTTAAGATCCTCATGTCCTC
>NW_027291360.1:0-1051 GCF_016086655.4 Lepeophtheirus salmonis | reverse complement strand
AAAATTAAGCCTTTAGTAAGGGGTTATTAAATTAAAGGGAAAAGCTGGAATATATAATATTAAGAGTTAAATGGATACAAAGGAAGACATGACATGTTCCAAATATATCTAACAAAAAAATATGTACAAATTAAAATATGAATAAATATAATTAGTACTGCGTCTGTCCTTATTTATTCGGTCGAGTTCAGTCCAGTCTTAGGGTCGGCACTATCAATCAGTGGGACCTGTCCTTAAGACTGTCTGTCCGTCGGACTATTAGCACTAGAATTGATTAAAAAAAAAAAAATAAAGTTCAGTGAAGGACCGAGTTTTATAAGTTCTAGGACTGAACTGAACGTGACCGAGACAAAACTGGGATGCAGTCTTCAGATCTTAATAAGGACTGACAAACATTGGATATATATATAAGTATGATAGTGTTTTATTTGATCGAAACAGGTTGACTATTAAAAACAACGCGCTTATTGTTAAAAAAATGATATAAACAAACACGATATCTTAAATACAAGCAAAATAAATATTGCTCCTAATATTATTGGACTAGTAACGACTAGTACCTTCATCCCAGGATTAATATTGGTTCTAGATTCGTAGGTTGTTGAATTATATCACTTGAAAATACTTACAGGATTTCAAGTTTCATTTCTAATTGTATTTCTCTCAGTGCTGATTTTACAAAATCATTGTTTATTCACGTTTTGTTTCTATTGTCTGAATTCCTATATTCTCTATCTATCTTTCTCCCATTTTTATCTTGTATTTCATAAGGCTGGAATCGAGCAAGTACAAGGAAAATGGGGAACGAGACATATGGTACTAATGATTAAAGTTATGGTTTCTGAAGGGTAGAATATTATGGGATTTTGCAATAGAAATGAGAAAAAGTAGTCGAAATTTTCAAATTCAGAAATACTTGATTTTCTTCGTGAAACTCATAAAAAAAACTTTCATGTTTCTATATTATAGATTTATTAACATTGAGATCTTTTAAATTTCTTCCATAAAAGTCCCTAATATGATTATACAGTGAATAATCAAAAAATAATGG
>NW_027291359.1:0-696 GCF_016086655.4 Lepeophtheirus salmonis | reverse complement strand
GGTTCTAGACTCTGGACGTTGTAAGGCTGAGAAAAATGCTGTCCCTACTCTATTTAAAGCATTCCTGCCTCACCTTCAAGAAGAAGTTGCAAGAACTCGTCAAAATCGTAAGTCTTTTCAAAGAGGTCCTTCTCACCTCTTAAAAAGGTCAAACCATTTCCCGGACTCAAGATAGATCCTTCGTTTTTTGAGACTAGGGAAAATGTGCAATTGGATCATCCCGATTCTCTCCCATAAGCTCAAGTAATTAAGGAAAAGCTCCAATGGCAAACAAATACGATTTCCGAGCTTGTAGACAATTCTAAAAAATACAAATGTCAAAGGAATAAAAACTTCAAGAAGTTAAGAAACTTAGTTGACGTTCTCAAAGACTCCAAGAGAATGCTAACAAAAGAGGGTTATCAATCTTGATGCAATGTCTGACGTTCCTAATAACCTTTTAGAAGGATGCAAATCGGAAGTAGTGTAAAGGGAAGTCGTAACAGCTACCAATCTGAGCTCCAAGAATATGCGTTGACATCGTCATTCTACTCGACAAAACCATCTAGAAAAGACCTTTGACTTATGCGTAGCATACAAGGAGTTTCGGAGATACTTTTTTCACCCCAGTAATCGCCACCAGAAGTCTTTGTTTTATTGGACACATGCCATTGCATAAAATTAGTTAGTAATTTATTTGTGTCTATCAAAGTTATG
>NW_027291358.1:0-328 GCF_016086655.4 Lepeophtheirus salmonis | reverse complement strand
TTACTAGAAATTCATCTTTAATCATCAAATATAGCACTTTGAGGACCTATAAAGGCGTTTGAGCAAAGAAATATTGCAATTTGAAGCTTTTACATGAAATTCAAGTCAAATATGGCTTAAAATGACCATATTTTTCGAAAAACTCCCAATTTACTGAATTTTACTAGAAATTCATCTTTTAATCATCAAATATAGCACTTTGAGGACCTATAAAGGCGTTTGAGCAAAGAAATATTGCAATTTGAAGCTTTTTTCATGAAATTCAAGTCAAATATGGCTTAAAATGACCATATTTTTCGAAAAAACTCCCAATTTACTGAATTTTACT
>NW_027291357.1:0-889 GCF_016086655.4 Lepeophtheirus salmonis | reverse complement strand
ATTATAAACGGATATAAATATCGGAAAGAGCCTTATTTTTCAATTATAGGACATCATAAGCCGTAGTACATGTTCTGGTAGGTAAATGAGCAAAATCTTCCAGTCAATGACGATTTAAACTTTTAAAGTAACAAAATTGAAAATATCGATAATAAAATACATCATTAATAACTATGAACTGACTTATGGACAGCTATTTTTTTCCAAAAAATTATCCTCAATATCATCAAGTAATGTTCTGGTAGGTAGCTGAGAATTTTCTTTCCATAAACGATCATGTTGAATCTTCATAAAAACGAAATTGTTAGAAATGAATAAAATAGATATCATATTCAATTTTGATTTTCTCATAAACTGATATAAATATCGAACAGAGCCTTTATTATTTTAATATAAGACATCATAAGCCGCAGTATATGTTATGGTAGGGAACTTAAAAAGTAACAAAAATGAAAATATCGATTATAAAATACATAATTAAAAACTACGAAATGTCTAATAGACAGGTATGGAGATAGAATTAAGATTTTTTTTTTTTTTTTTTGGAAAATTTGTGTTCATTAGAATAACCACTGTTCCGGAAGGAAGTTGAGACAAAATTTTCCATCTAACATCTTATTGAATATTCACAGAGATGAAATTGGTAAAAATGAATATAATTGACTTCAGATTCAATTTTGATTTTCCCCAGAACCGGATATAAAAATCGAAAAGAGCACGTATTTTTTAAATAAAGGATATCAGAAGCCGCAGTACATGTTCTGGTAGGTAACTGAGAAAAGTTTTTCCAGGAAATGACGATTCTTATTTTTTAAAGTATCAAAATTGAAAATATCGATTATAAAATACATAATTAAAAACTACGAACTGTCTTATGGACAAGTCTAGA
>NW_027291356.1:0-13357 GCF_016086655.4 Lepeophtheirus salmonis | reverse complement strand
ATTTTTATAATTTTAGAGCAAAATACAAGTACGTGCTGGCGTTTTCCACACATAAGTGACGTCATTAAAATGGGATACTTACTTTTTTATGATTCATAATGAATTTATTCTCAAAACCAATGAGCTTTAAATTAATAATCCCACAAAAAAAACTGAATAAATTAATTTAAGTTAGTAATACATAATAAAACGCAAGTTAATATTCATTAATTATTTAATTGAAATTTGAATATATATTCTAATTTTATTTCAAAACAATTATTAGTTTTAAAAAATGTATCAAACTCTGATATTTATTTATATATATTAACATTTTGTTTATATCTTGATTAACTTGAAAAAATCAATAATTATTTAAAAACTTTTGTATATTGAATGGCAGTAAGAATAACATTAGTAAATAAATCTTTGATTATAACGTTAAATTTATTATAAATATGACAATGTAGTATGGAAAACTAAATCTAAATTGAGTTATATTCTATAAATAGCCACGAATTATATCTAAAATGTTGAAAAAAAAAAAAAATTAAGTCAGACCAGCAAACTTTAATAATAAACATATTTAGATTTTGAACTTTTGAAAACAATTATGCAGCCTTGAAAATAAAAAATATATACAAAAATCCTTTGATATAATAATATTACGAGAAAAACTTAACTTAATAAAAATATAGCCATCAATTTCATTTCTATCCAGTCTTAATATTTAGTTGATATTTTTATATAATTTTAAAATAGTTAGAAAAATAATAATGCGTATGAATTTTTCTACAAAATTAACAACCTATTCTAACGACTAGTAATATAGGTAAAATATATATGAGCTTTCTCATAATTAAATAAATCTGAGAGGGTTTAATTGCATTAAAATATAGTTATTTTTACTAAATATGATAGTACCCTCCCCATGATTGTTAGCTATAATTACAATATAATCAGTAACTTTCGCTTAAAAAATAGTGAACAGTTAATAAAAAAAGTAAAATCTTTCACTATAATCAATAAATAGCAAACAAATATAATTTAATGAACACGTTAAAATTGAATTGTGAAAACTTATGACTGTTAATAGAACATGGATTATAATATATATTGGCAGTATCATTGCGGTAAAAATAAATCAGAAGATAGAAGGTGTTAGACTGGTTCATATTTGCTAAGTCTTTTTTAAATCTTCATTTTGTCGCAAACATTTTTCAAGTTTTTGTTGTAAATTCTGTAAAATTTAAAGATAAAAATATGTTAACTGTATTTATGTACGCATGAGCTTACTGCATTTTCACTTTCTAAAAATTTGGTCTGAAATGATATTTGGGCTTCCCTTTCTCTTCGAGAATCTCTTGATCGTTTTGCAGCTAGATTGTTTTTTTCTTTTTTTTCCAATAGTTAGCATCCTGAGGGAAAAAAATTGTAATAAAAGAGAATATGATTTATTACAATAAAAGTTACTATCAAATATAGGTTTATAATAGAAACTGTACTAAACAAGCAAAACTAGGACACTTATGATTTTATTAGCTTATTATCAATAAAATAAAACATATAGTCATCAAAGAGTAATTATTATTTAGCTTATAAATATCTTTTAATTTAGCTAACAAAGAATAGCTACTTAACCATGTCTCCACTTTTTTTTCTACGGAAAAGTGAGAGAAGTGAGAAGTATGATATTCGGTGGTTCGTATATCGATGGTATTGGAACTACCGATTGTCAACGATCAGATCGTAACAAAGACAATGAAACGGTCAAGGGCATTGAGCATCTACCCATGATCATTTTATGAAAATCATCTTATTACAAATTATTTATTACATTAATTGGGTATTAAGCAAGAAAAATTATTTGTTTATTTTAAAATTAAATACATTTTCTTTATAAGCTTATCATTTTTTAAAATTTCTGATGTGTCATTTAAGTTCATTATTTTTATATTATTATGTTATGTAAACATGATCTTTTTTAATATATGGTAGTGGAGTGTATATATTTATTATAATATGAATACTTATGATACATTTTAGATCTAGTATACATAGTATTGGATCGGTCTAAAAAAAAACTAAAAACTTAAAATACTGCGGTCCTATCATTCCGGTATTAATAACACTTTTCAGTCCTAAAACCGGTCCTTATCAGTATTTTATGGCTTAAAATGACGTAACTACTAGCTGCATCATTTCAGTAGGGATATTTTATCATAACCTTTTTCAAGGTGACATGATAGGTGAAGTTTGAAGTATGTTAGACTTGAACTTATTATTAATTATTTACTTTGTTTTTATGTTCTTCAATCCTAACTAAGAGTGAAGAAAAAAAAAACCACAGCTAGGACCGTAGGACCGTCTAATTGGTCTTTAGAACCGTTGAATGGTAAAATAAATCAGACCCATAGTAGAAAATAAATGAAAGGGAGGGGAGTCTGATTAGTAAATCAGTCCTAAGACCGATCAACACTAAGTATATATAATTCAATACAATAAATTTGTTGTCAAATAAATAAACGGGTGAGGACATATACTGAGTTTAAAATACTTAGAATAAGTAATCTAATTTTTTATATTCATAATAAGTATTAGTTATATTTTTATAAGATGTGTTAAATAATGTGTTTATAAAATTTTAAATCTTCCAAAATTTATCTACATTTAGATAAAGAAACGCCAAAGATCAACTTCCAAAGCAAAACAGTATTCTACAATATCAAGTGAAAATGAAGCTATCATTCAAGTAGAGCAAGGAGAATTAAATTCTTTCTTCAGTTTTACTATATGTTAGAACTGTCTTTAGTATCCATTGAAATCGAGATCACTATTACTATTAAGAAAGATATGTTGTTCTGTGTGATAAGAAATTCAAGGAAGCTCTAACCTTATCCAATACATTATAAAAGAAAAAAAATATTCGACACTACTAATAAATTTTATCCATCAAAAAGGGAGGAAGAGTTGCAATTAAACACTGAACTGCAACTTGTGATATGCCCAGCTTGTATATTTGAAAGATTTTTCCTCTTCTAGTCAAAAGAAAAAAAAATTAAAGACTAAAATACTCGACCAAATTGATATATTTCAATTTACGGTACTTTTTCTATGGGTGTGTAAATATAACTTTGTAATAACCTCATCATGAATAACAGAGTCAATGCATTGTGGAGGAATAATCATCACACTTTTGTTTATTATTACATATATTATTTTGTTCAATTGAAAATATTATGAGTATAACTTAATGGGATTTATTAAAATTTATTTAAAAGTGGTCCAATAAAAAATCCTGTTTTAAGTACATTTCTATAAATTAAGTTTTATTTATATAAGCTTGAGCCTCTTAAGATCAAATATGAAATAGACAAATTTTGAAATTCAAGCCTTGAATTTGAATGAAAATGAAGTAATAAGAGTTTCAGTACAATTAAATACCTTATTTACTTCAACACAGATATGAATATAACTTTTTGATTCCTATATCGTGATTATCTCTTCATTATTTTTACCATAATTAAATATTCGTATTTTCATCTTTAATCTCAGTGATAAGGTTCTTATACTAGATACTTTTGACACAATTTATGTATTTATGTACATATGGTTCATAGCATTAATGTTACTTTGAGTGTATCTTGAATAATAATAAATACAATTTGCTTCATCCATGTGAAGACTCTATCAGAAATAAAATAATAATGAAAATGTGATTTTCATTTTTTTAATAAGAAAAAGAGTCCTACTTTTCATCCATTTGCTTAGGAATAATCGCAAGAGTCTAATATTGTCGTTCTTTTTTCAACAATAGAAGAGACTCACAAATCGAAGTCATAATTATTAGTGACTTAGAAGTAAGGATTGAAGTGACTATGTGTAACTGTCCGTAAGGATTGTATATCACTAATTCAGCCTTATATAACGAATAGCAGCACTACCCCCCCCTCTTCACTACCAAATTCTGACTATTGTTTTGTCATAAGGGTAAAAAGATAAAAAAAAAAATGTTTCTGCATTCTAAGCTAAGTTATGTTGTTAATTGTTGATGCCCGTTGGCTAACCGTTGGACAGTAATGTTTTTGTTGACCTTTTTTTTTACAGTCTCTTGAAGCATTACGACTGTTGACACCTAATATATAATTGAATAAGCACTTAAATAGTACTATGTAAAAAATTGAAACTTTTTTGTGTCTGCGCTTTAATGGTTATTAAATATTTGCATTATGTCAACAAAAAAACAAAAAAAAACCCGGAAATATTACTTTTAAGGTGATTCGAATTTTTGTTTTTGAGAAATATTTAAAAACATATAATAAATATCTTATATCTTAAGTTTATTCTAAAAAAAACCAGGGTAAATACCTTTATTAAAAAAAATAATGATGAAGTAACGAGATGTTTTGAAATTATTTATTGAAATATATTTTGATAGTTACCCATAATTATAATTACTTTTTTTGATTTTTAATTATCCGAAGTAACATGTAAATCTTTGAATAAAGAATGGGTGTCTATGAATTTAACGGAGAAAAAAGTGAAATACTACTGGAGCGAAGGACTTGAAAAAAAGTTATTTATTCTACACATACGATTATATTAATTTAATTTTACTTAAATAAGCCCAACATGACCCAATGTTAGAAAAATTGATATTTTGGGATACCTAATTAAGGTAGGAAAAAAATTACTATATATCCTGAAACTGTATTATTTACAGTATTGAATGAGCCTAAATAAAAAAAATTTACCTCATATTTTTTTTCTTTGAGTTTAAGAAAGTTAAATTTGGGTGATTTTTTCACTTTATTATTTTTACAGCTGTTATTGTCCCACAAAACTTACTATCAATTATATAACTTTAATGATACTTATACAGTTTCATAGTCAATAGTATGGGCTTCATTTGAGTATTTAGTTAAAAGTTGTATCATTTTTGCAAGTAAAGAGTTATGAACAGAAAACTAAAATACACTCATTTGACCCCACTCTACCAACATATAAGTAGGACATCAAATTTTGTTAAGGTGAGTGAACAGTTCTAAAATTGAAGAGTATAGTTTAATTTTATTTGTAAGAACTCTACATATTACAATCGTAAAAAATAATCAGTTATATTTTTCTAATGACGATGTTCAGGGAATTTAAGCTGTTTTTTTTGTAGGAGAGAAAATACCACGTAAAGACAAATATAGCACAGAACATTTTCCTTTTAAAAAAAAGGTTTATTGTTGATGTTAAAAGATAATAATATGAAGATTTCTTAGAAAGAAATTGTGTTTCAGTCAGTTCGAAAGTTATACACGTCGTAACGTGTACATGTCTGATATATGTGGAAACTTACCTAAAATGTTGATCATGATAATTTGCGTAAAACATGATATTAAAACATTTTTACACCAAACGTTAAAATTCCAATTAGTTAATTTTAAAAACTATCTTTCAAATGCATTTGATACTCGAAACAAACTTCCCACGCAGTGTAGTTTCTAGCAGTGAACTTCCCTTACGATGAAAGCTCCTCACGTTGAAGATAGAACTGAGAACTTTACAAAGATAAAAGTACGCGTTGACGTGAGAATGTGAACTCTCCACATATAAAAGAACTTGTTGAATTTTCAGCATACAAAAACGCATTGAGTGGGGAAAAAAGAACACCTTCAAAGAGATCTAACTTTTTGATAGAGATGTGAAAAAAATGCCGTAATAAGAGAGCGTTGATCCCATTAGTTCTACTAATATCTGAAGTAAACTAAGGGTCAATCATTTAACCTCATGTTGGGGGATTGTATATTTTATGGTGAAAAATTAAAAGGCAAAACCTAATTGACTTAGTACAATATTACTCAATTTATATTTCAACAGCATTAGAAAATCTATGGGAAGTCACTTGCTACAATTAATATAGCTTTCACCAAGACAACTTTTTGAACTGAAATAAAAATGTTTTTGATTAAAAAACTTGCATAGAGTACATTTTTCAGCCTGGAATTGCAACTGATATTACCTTTATTATTCTTCTACAAGAAAATAAAAATACCAAAAGTAAAGTTTAGATGGAACATTTTACCCGTTAAAGTTAGGGGTTATCTTTTTGTCTAATTATGTACAATATATATAACATAAATCTTTAGTGGAGAATTAAGAAAGAAAGAGAGGATAGAAGAATTGAATGATTATTACTTGATTAATAATATTAATATTAAATTAGACAGTATTGTATCCGTGCCGTTGTCATTTTTTCACAGAATATTATGAATTAATTTTGCCTTATAGCATCTTTACCAAGTATTCTTGAAGGTCTTATTTATAATATTTTATTTTAAATTATGAATTGTACACATCAAAGTATATTTTATATTTTTAGAATATATGACAAATCAAAAAATACAATTAAACCACTAAATAATAACTCTGCAACTATTTATTGCATACACATCCTCAAAAATGTATGGTTTTGTATAGGCCTAACTATATTTTACCTATGATTTAATATATGAAATTATTTTATAAGTATTATTACATAAACTATAATTTAAAAAGTTTCGAAACATAAACAAGTAAATCTGTCATTATGTGTGTGTAATGTGTACACTTGTCGAGTCATGGTGTTGTATTCCATCGGTTGTAAATAGTTAATGTTATTACACATTTATTATTAGCAAATAGATTTTAGTCATTATTAGTAGCCAACCCTATTCTTTCATCCGTCATCATATTCATCATTAAAATTTGGTAGCAGAGGTACGTAGTTCCAAAATCCAAGATCAAGAATCACGACGTGTTATCTGGAAAGGAGACAAAAATGTTTGATAAAACGATTCTTATATTGAATATCGATGGGCGGGGATATAAGATATGGAAGAAGGACATAAGATTATGACGTTAATTCACCGACATAGATGGAAGAACCCGTCAATTGAAATGCATTTGTCGCTAAATGAGAAGGCAAGAGAGGCTCCTACGGAATTAAAAGATTAAGAAATATACTGTGACACTGGTGTTGAAAATATATTCGTCAAACTGGACAAGTTATTGTTGCTTGAGGAAGGCAATTGTCAGTACTTGGCATTCCAAGAACTGTATGACATAAGAAGAAGCCATCTTACTAATATCAATGATTTTATCGGTCAATTTGAAACTGTCAATTATAAATTAATTGAAGAGAAAATCAAGCTTCCAGATATTGGACTTGCGTTTATGCTTCTTATAGCATGCAATTTAGATTTCAATCAAAAGTATCTAGTAATTTCTGGAGTGAAGGAAGTGAAGTTTGAGGGAATGATATCGATGCGAAGAATAATTTCAATGAAAATCTTGCAAAGAAGAATGATCTTTGAGATTCTAGTAACACTGATCTAGATGAGAACCCAATAATATTTACGACGATGTGGAAGAATCCAGTCAATGAACAAGGCGATGCCACAAGATGTAACATTTGCAAGAACGAGTTTCACAGGGGAAAGAAGTTGCAAGAAAAGAACGCCATAGAAACGTGGCGGCAATAGAAGAAGACGGAAGAATGATTTTACCTCATTTTTAACCACATACGCTGAAGAAGATACTGATAATAAGTTAGAAGAATTGGTACAAAATTCGAAGAACAAAGCTTTATTAGATTCTGGTTGTAAATCTACTGTTTGTGGCCAAAAATGGTGGGACGGCTACATTAAAAATATGAGCAAATCTGATCGTATGAAGATAGAAGAGTTCTTGACAAAATCAATTTATACTTTTGGTAATCATCAGAAGACAAATTCAAAAATGAAGATCAAGCTGTGTGTCAAATTGGGGCAATGCATACCTATATAACCACTGATCTTATAGATAAGGATATACTGTTACTGTGGAGCAAAGAATCAATGCTAAAGGCGGAAGTGGTACTCAATTTTGAAATGATACTTTATTTTTTCGTGGCAAGAATAGAAAACTTGGTAATTCACAATCGGGCACATAAGCAACAGCACCACATGACTAGATCAAGATATATGGGTATATTAGGATCTAAAATTGGCAATGTTTAGGGAACTGAAAAACAGAAAAATGGACAATCATTTTTAGAAAAATGGCTATAAAGCTAAACAGACAATTTAGTCACCCACCGGCTAGGAGAATATTCAAATTTATCAAAAAGTATAAATTCTAAAGTAAAAGTTGGGACAAGAAATAATTCAAATAACCAATAAATGTGAGATATGCATGAAAACGAAGAAATAAGAACCAACCCCAGTTGTTGCTTTACCGATGGCCAAAAGCTTTAATGATGCTGTATCTATGGATCTTAAGTAATTGGAGAAAAATTGTTATTTTATGGTTATGGTCGATGCAGGTACAAGATTTTGTGCTGCATGTACTATCAGTAACAAAATACAATCCACCATAACTCAAGGCACTTTCAGAACATGGATCATCAAAATTTGGGCCAACTAAGAAGTTCGTTATGGACAATGGCCGGGAATTTTGCTATAATGAGATGATTGAACTGTGAGAAAAATGTAACATTAGAATAATGAAAACAGCTGCATATTCTCCATTTTCGAATGGTCTATGTGAGGGACAAATGACATTTTGAGTATTATAGTCTGAAGGTTAGTTGAAGATGATATCACAGATGCATGGCATTTGATTGAGCTGTTACAGCATGGTATTCTTTGCAGAATTTTGAAGGATTTTCTCCTAACCAGTTAGTTTTTGGTTTACACTCGAATGATCCATCATTGGATGTTAATATGCTGCCTGCAATGGAAACAACAACTCAATCAGAAAGAAAACAAAGTTTTTGTAGAAGTGAAAGATCATGGTCAAAGAACTATTTCAATGAGATGGGTTGTGACAGAAAAGATTTTAAAAGAGATATCAATCATAAAATCAAGACTGGTAGCAAGAGGATTTGAAGAATAGGACAATGAAATCTGAAAAAGATTCACATACCTAGGTAAAATATAATTTTCTTTCAGCGGACAATTCAGGATGTTCCAAAAAAAGAATACTATTCTTTAACAGTATTGAAAAGTCTGTGATGCTGTTTACAAAAGAAAAAAATATCCCTATACTCCTGTGCTAAAAGTGTCGGAGGGGTCTGTATGATTTGTTTAACTTCTTCTTTTTTTTCAGCTCTTAAAATTCATTTTCTGAAAGAGACCTGGTAATTTTGCATGAAGAAGAAGAAAGAATGAAATAAGAAAGATATTAATGTAACTTTATAAGCTATAGATGTACGTCATGAAAATAACATAAGGTATTGGTTTGAAATAGGATATATTTGTAAAATACAAGAAATATACAATTTAAACGTCAATTCGACTTAAGAATATTTGAATAGCACAGTTGTATTTATTGACATCGTAGTCATATATAGCCAGTTTATTACTCATAGCTTTAAGTATTGTTATTTTTAAGCCTCAACAACTCTTTTTGTCAAAATGAAGAGGTTCTGTGCTTTAAAGATTGCATTATTTGGCGAAAGAAAATGTTATCGTAGTAATTATGATGCTTACAAAATCTTCATAGTATTTTAAGTAGCAGAACATTTTTATTTATTGAAGTTATTAAGGTTATAATAAACAGAACTTTTAGTATTATATTCACTCTTGAATCGCACAACTCACCAAAAGTAATCAATAATTAACTCCATGAAATGTCTATCCGAACATTTGATATATCGTGTTTTGAAAAAACGGTTCTACACAATTTTGCCGAATGAAATATTCGCATCCTTTTTCTTACTTTTATCTTACATGTCCGAACTTTATTGTTCTATCTCGTTCAGTTGAAGTATAGAGCAAGAAGAAAGAAAAAAAATCATACGGAGGCATGTTAATTTTCGTTTTTGTTTTTACATGTCTCTTCTAGATTGGATTTTTATCATTAATCATATTATCTGAAAGATGTTTCGTTTTTCCTCTTCTCAGTCATAGTCTTACATCTTTTATTTTCTTCATTGGTTGTATCATATGAGCGTTTGAATTGTCTTCGTCTTTCTTCAGTGACTTGTCTTGCCCCTCCCTCATCGTCTTCACTGTTGTGTTGCTGCGGGCTGCCATCATGCTTGCAGGGCCGAAATTCCTTATTTGGCAGTCTTTGCTCTATCATTTCTTCTTTTTCCTCTTGGTATGCAAGAACTTGCACTTGTTCACACCCATCCTCTTCTTCTTGATTGCTTCAAATAGGGCGTGTACTTATTTCTTCATTTGGCGTTGTAGCAATTATACAAGGTTGCATGATTATTGACATTTTATGCTGCGAAGAATTATAAGCTATTAAATTGTTATGAATGATATTAAAATGACTTAATTCATAATCTTCACATCTTCAACTCTAGTGAAATTTGGTGAAAGTTGTTGAACTTTTACTTTTTGCTGTATCTTTAAATTTTTTTATTGTATTTATGTTATTGATGTATTCGCATTAGTCAATTGAGGTGTAGTAGCCGGATTATTCTTAAGTAAATATTTCGGAAAAATTCATTTCTGGAGTTTCTTCTTCTAGAACTGGTTTTTACTTTTTGAACGCTTATTTTTACTCTTTTTTTTTACTTCTAGTCATCATTGCCTCTACTTGCATAGTTTCACCGTTGAGTAAATCCAAATATTATATATCCTCTATTGTTATAATGATTTCATCCGTAACTCCTTGATTGTGAGATCGTTGACTGAAAGCACCTGCATTTTGGTTTATCTTTCCACATTTATAAACTATTTCAAATTCACATTCAGTCAACTTGTTTTGCCATCTATCAAGCATTCTACAAGGCACATTTGTTTTTATAAACCATTGCAGAGTTTGATGATCAGTTTGGATAGTGAATTTTCGTGCTAAGAGAAAATATTTAAAATGTTCTACAAATGCCAACTTCTAATTGTTCTTCACCCTAATTCCATTCCGTTGCCTTATAATCATTAGTTCATTGTTACTTGATCCTTTTACCATTGTGTGAGGTGGTTCCGATTCTTGACCTGGTTACACTTGAGAGATATATTCGGGGCAACCACCTCTCGCTTCCCATCTCCCAATTATTGGCTATTTGTTGGGGAGGTTTCGTCCCCCATGGATAGTTTTTTTTTTTCTCTAAAGAACATTCGCTTTGATAGTGTCCTAATTTGTTGCACTTAAGATATTTCCACCTGTTTATCACTGTAGGCTTTCTTTGATGTGCCGGGGGTCTTGATGATTCCTTTTCTTCGACAATTTGTTGTTGAATCACTCTATACTTTGAGTTCTTGAAGACGAACGCGGGTGAAGAAACAAAGCTTTCTTTCACATTTTGGATATTAAGGTTGAAGTTGAGGGTACTGAAAGATGTAAAGATGTTGCGTCAACCTACGTTGGTTCTTCTCCCACGAAACGATTATTTCTTGTTATGTACGCCTTTATTTGTTTCAGTTTCTCAAATCCAATTTACTGCATCAGGTCTGATTCCAAACTCCGGGTTTCTTTTGATAATCCAGATCCTGGCTATGGCTATGTTGATCTATGGCTATGTTGAGAACTTTGTTAGCCACAAGGCCAAGTTCCTCTGGGGGAGTACATGGTTTAATCAACTACCATTTGATTGTGAAGGGAATTAAGGATGAAATGTTTGAGGGAATCTTCAGACCAGTTAGTTGTGTTACGATATGCCGAAGTCCAAAGATTGGGACATAGCGTGAAAAAAATCTGTATGTCCTCACTTTCTCCTTATTTTCTGCTTTCAAGTTCAATGAAAGCCTGCTCCCATACCCCCATTTTGGTCTGTTAACTGCCAAGTTTATAAATAAACTTATCAAATGATATTATCCTCTCTAATAGTTTTCTGTCCTGTATAAAACTTCCTATCTATATTTTCTATTCAAGGTAGTGTCTTGAATGTTGTAGTTTCATCCAGAAACCTAATTATAGCAATTACCATTCCTACCATTTGCTTGTTGGCAGCACTATCCAGTTTTAAGATGTTCCGCGTCTGGATTTTCCAAGCTTTGTAGTCTCATTTGGTCTTGCAGGTGGGTAAGGCATAACTATATCGCTCTCCTACTTTGCAATAGTTTTTCGCAAACTCAATTTCTGTGAAAAATAATAATTTTTTCTTTCTTCAAAAATTGAATATAATTATTTTCCAAACGTTTAATTTTAATTATCTTTATTACTTATTTAAAAATACCTTAATCCGTCCGACTGCACCAATTTATAGCGACTTTAGTACTTCGCAAAAATAAGCCTGAGTGAATGTTAGATAAAAAATATATAGATACCACATTAAATATTTTTCAATTTGCTCTTTTTAAAAGTAATGAAAATACAAAAGGATTTAACATATGAGCAATCAAAATTTAAGAACCTCAAAATTATACTCACCATGCATAATATCTTCCAATAATACTTGGTATTAATGTCTAACTCGGAGTTTAATATAAAGATTCTTGTACTTGAAGAAAAGAAGAAGTAAATGTAATATTGTTTTAATAAGAACATGTATAAGCACTTACGTACACAAGTTATAAAATACTAATTAATATGAAAATTTTATTAATAGGAGCTGTTTGTCGTTGTCGTTTTTGTATTTTCTATCATAAAAACAGAATGGAATTTTATGACTAATAATGACGTGGATATACGTGTAGGTGTGATAATACTATATTAGTCAAAGGAAGATAAAAAAAATGTTCCAATCCCTTCTCATTAAATAATTATTTTCCGAACCAATCTGTAAACAATTCTTTAATATAACTATATTTAATTTAAAAAGTATGGATTTATCCATTTCATCCCCGTTTGGTAATGTTAGATTAATAACTTCTTTACAAAAATAAAAATAAAAATTTTATCTCTGTTTTCTATTAGATACACCACATAACTCATAAGAGATACCTTTAAACAAAATTTCTATGAATTTTCTCTAGTACTAGTACGGTACAGATATATAATATTTTGTTCCAAATGACCTTCTCACACGCCTTCCCCAAAAATTATATTGCTTTACTTTTTAATATTTATTTACGAATATGGTTACATTGATGTTCATGGAATTTAGGTTCAATTACATATAATTTAATTAAATCCGTTGGAAAAATTTTGTAAGAAATTATTTATTCTCCAGGACACGATCCAAAGGTCTGCCTATATACATTCATTATATCAAAATTATATAATATTTGCCTCTTTAAGTTTGTGTACGAGTACATTTCGTCTAGTAGTTCTTGACCAGTTTATGTGTCGTTTGCAATCAATTCGTTCATTTGAACAACTCTTTTTAGTGAACGTATTGAACAGACTCAGTTGCATGAATGATTCTTACGTTTCTACCGTAAGTTTCCTAAATATAGAATATATCACTTAACCTCCTACATAATATCCAAAAATACATCCCGGCTGACCGGTTGTGCAGATTTTCTCAACTAAA
>NW_027291355.1:0-1142 GCF_016086655.4 Lepeophtheirus salmonis | reverse complement strand
ATCAGCTACCTTATACGCAGAGTGCCCCAAGTTACTGCAGGTGCCCCGCAAACTAAGGTTACTTTAGACAATGGTTTTTTAAGTGGCCGTGAGGGAAGGCATGTCTCGTATAAAGGGGGCCTCAGCTAAAAATGTTTTAAAGTAGTTGGCCTGGGGATAGCAAAATTAGGGAAACTCTGTCTTAAGAAATATTATAATTATCATATTATAGGGGCCCGACAAACTTAGTAGCATACCTTCTTTTAGTTTCACAGTCTGGTGCCGAAAAGCACTTTTCCTGATCCATAAGAATCCCTTAGCTTTATGGAACTCAGATACAACTATTTCACCCTGGCGACATAGAAAATCATTGGAAAACGCTGAAAATGCACACAAAAAACTCAGAAAATTGACTTATTCAATAAAGATAATTAATTTTTTTATAATATATATTGTATTTCCTTTATATATTCTATATAGGAACAAAAGCACAAGAACCGAGACTGAAAAGCAGTATATTGCGGTAAAAGTTCGACTTTGTCGGTTCCAGTTCTAACTATAAGTCTACTAAAGTAATAAAATTACTTATAATTTGATATCATTTCTTCATTAACTATTTACGAATATAATAGGTAAGTTGAATATTCTCTGCAGCTTTGTTAATAAAGATGTATAGAAAAAAGAAACACATTATTTGTTATGGTCTTGGATCGTCTTCTACTTTTTTTACATGATAGTTGAGATTCATAAGTAATTAGGGAGTCGGGAACGAGGCTTAAAGTATATATAATTTTAGTAAAAGTTCGGCCTCATAGGTGGATTCAATCTAATAGATATGGAGGTGTTTGTTCGTTATGTACATCAATAACACACTAAAGGACTAAAATAAATTAAAGGGGTTTCTTAGAATAGGATTTGAAATTGAGTAGACTTTGTAAGGAATAGGTTTCAAGTGTTTCAATTAAAGAAGTGTGGATGAATGATAAGAATTGCATTTGTTCTTCACTGGGCATTTCATTCTAGTATTTTTTTTTCTTAATCAAACTCATGAGTTCTTATCGAAGTATACGAGGGTTAATACAAAATATAGAGCGACTGATCCAATGGATGATGAACTAACAAATTTAGATGTAAAAAAACAACAACATTAAGGCATGCACAAT
>NW_027291354.1:0-3685 GCF_016086655.4 Lepeophtheirus salmonis | reverse complement strand
TTCAACAGTTTCTTCCACACTTTGATTTGGATGAGTTCTTCCTTTAGGATAACCCGTCCTTCAACCTGGACAACATCAAAACATCTTGTCGAAAATAATAAATGCAAAATATCAATTTATTTGATGAAATTGTTAATAAATTCATTCATTAAATAATTCCTGTGAAAATGTAATAGATTTATAATTACCAAAATAAAAGCAGATATATAATAACAATTGGTGAAAACAAAAATATTTTAATAACTTTAACGACGAAGTCTGTAGCAATACGAACTCCTCTTTCATCTTCCCCATTGAGTTTAGGTAGGGTTGGAGGAGAAAATGAAATGGAAGCGCTGTTCCCACATCTGCCACCTGAAGGATTCAATCACCAACTGTGTCCAAATGAACACTAATATTAACCTCATAGTGGGAAAGAAAGCTGCTCGGTGGTCACAGATGTGCTGGACATAAACTTAAATCCATCATCCATGAGTACTAAATAATCGTTTTTAGACCAATGACTCAATCATTTCTATTAACTATCTCCCTTTCCTTCGCAGGTATGAATGGAATCAACTGCATTCTCCTAGTATGCTCGGCTCGACAATACAAATACTTAGATTGTGTCAACCAGCAACACTCTGTCTTACAACAGACTTCGTCTTTTCATGAGAAGAATACCAATCAATTCTTGAAGAATTAACTGTCCTTTCTCTGGATTTGTGACATTTACCATATTCAAAAGCCTTAACTCCACTTAAAAGGAAGTTATCCTTCTTTAGAGCAAGAAAAAAGAAGATTCCGAGGAGCACAGCATTGAAATAGCTCCACCTTAAAATATCTTCGTAGTATAGTCCAGACATTGATGATCTTTTACGGATACGCAGGGAAGAGTATCCACATGTGCGTTTTGTACACCTTGAAAGTTATATTTGCTCCATTTGATAAATAAACCAAAAACATAGAAAAACGAGCAAGGTGAGTCGATACAATAATTGACTGCTCCATACACGGATTGAGAATATACTGGAGTTGTTTATGATCATTCTTGATCCTAAATTGGCTACTAAGTAAGTACTGTTCAAACTTTTTGAACAATAAATAATTACATTTGATAATTAGCTTTGCTTTCATATAAGTTTCTTGAAGAAAACGTAACTTGACCAAAATATTCTCTAACTGGGCTAGAACGGCCCTGATACCAACGGGCGAGGTATCGATTGATAATGCAACAGTAAAACCGGATCATAATGAATGAGAACAGGTGAGTTACTTAGCTATAATCAGAATATGTTGATAAATGTCTTTTGATAGAAGATGTTATAAGTGATAAATTACCTCAGAGATTATGCGAATTATTTATAACAATGAAGGAGGATTACAATGTGGACGAACTGGTCTTATTTCTTAGGGAAAATGTGTATCCATGTAGGAAGAGAAACGATCTGAGAACACATAACACTCACTATCGTCTATGTTCAATAAAGAAGCTGTGAAGATGGAGTATGATTGTGGCTGTGACAATAACTGTTATGACCTAACGAAATGTAAGAAATATTTAGCTGTCGCTGCACTTATCCGAGCACCCGTCTTTTCATCCGAACCAAAACCTGCATTAGAAGAAGATGTCTCATATTTAGGGCAGTTTCTCATACCGTTTTTTAATATTTATATGCAGCTATTAACGAACCATATCGTCAAATCATCGCAAACTTAAGTGCTGGAACCCATCCACATAGCCTTCATAAATAACATCCAGCCCGTCAATTATATTTATTACAGGACCATCTTTCTCTCTTAGATATTGATAGTGGCTCTTCGGATATATTAATCACGTATCGAGGTCACCGTCTTGTCGTACCACACTCCGCTCGAAGAAACATTCTTAATATCCTTCATAGATCACATTAAGGAACCGCCAAAACTGGGCTCCTTGCTTCAAACTTATTCTTTTAGGCTCGAATGTCTGTTTGCTATATAATAATTAAATACTCAATTAAGTATATTGTTTTCACAATCCAATGTGTATATTGTGTATACATATAAAAATTATTAGTATGACTTTAATGTACGAGTAGACATTGAAGAGCCAGACTTTTTAGCAGAGACGGTATCATTATCACAAACATCATTTTCTCCTTTACCAGCAGGACTCCACTTAGCTATTATTCCACTCTCATCCCAATGAAAAATATCTCCCGTACTCTAGTTCATTTACTACATCGAACTAACTCATTTATATTTTAAAGGATCTGAAAAAGGCTTTAGCTTTGATTTTTTTGGATAGGATACTCGAAGGCAAGAGTTATTTGGACATCTACTTCCACATTGAAAAAAACAATAGCATATCAAGACTAGGATACACATCAACAAGGTAAGCCGATCCAACAGAGCTCCTTCATAGTGATCAATTAGTAATTTGATCGTTTTGAAAATTTTGAGCTAGATGCGAGTCAGACATACGCCAAAGATAAAAGACTTCCGTATGAGTTATAATGGCTAGACTGTACTCTGATTCTTTATTATTCCTGTTAGGCCAACGGTTCTCTTTTACGAGGCAGGTATCAATGAAACTGTTAGTGCTCCCAGAATCCCCTAAAGCAGAAAATTCACACCCATTTATTATTACACTTACTACTGAAGACTCAATTGAGATGGAATTTTTGAACAAAATGTAGATGCAATATAAAGAGCCGATGAAAATCTACTTAGTTTAGAACTCGCACTAGATTTGCAAACTTTTGCGTAATGCCCCTTTTTAGCACAATTTTTACAGATGGCATTCCTTGCAGGACATGTAGATCGATTGTGTGGGGAATATCCACAGAACATACACAGAGTATTGAGGGCGGTAGATGTATAATTTTGATCATGTTCAAGTGGAGGAGTTTGCATAGAAGAGTGAGGACGGATAGCTTTTCCTTCTTCCAAGTGATCAACCGCATTAAAATAGGAGTTTCCTTGAGAGTAAGACTGGCATGCTTCATGGCCATCTAGCTAGCGTGTTCATAAGCTTCAGTAAGAGTCAGGGATATGTTTTCTAGAAGTCTTAGTAGAATATGATGAGAAGACATGCCAGTAATAAAGGAATCCCTGATATAATCTTCCCTAATCTGGATAATTGTTTGCACTACAAACTTACATTCTTTTCCTAAAAGCTTAAGTGCTTTGAGTTCCTATTTATAATATATTATCTTTATTCATTGATGTATTTCTTACTTCAGTCCATTTTGTGATTAATAAATTGAAATAAGAAAATCACTTAAGTTACCAAAAATGTAGGCTTTATTAAACACAAAATGGACCCAAGTAGGAAACAAAACAATGAATAATGATAACATACTACAAGAAACAAAAACGTAAATGAGTAAACTCACAAGCCAACAAAATGACTTTTAAATAAATGAGTAGAGAAAACCTCAAAAGTATCTTTTTGAAAAATATCTTTATTGGTGTTTGTGTCCAACTTATTTCCGAAGTCGGGGATCCCAATTGTGTCAATTGAGAATTAATGATACTGATTTGATTTAATAGGCCATTTTGCCTTTTACAGTCTAATGACATTTTATACGGCATATACAATTACATAAAATAAATCAAAGCCTGTAAAGGGTTTCGTTAATAATAAATATAAGTAATAATTAATAACAATAATTACTTGGTAAGCATAGAAGACAATCGATTAAAGTTTGTTTAATAAAAA
>NW_027291353.1:0-370 GCF_016086655.4 Lepeophtheirus salmonis | reverse complement strand
TTTGGGAACTACTACTCTATGCTGCATTGTTTTTAGAATACCTTTTATGTACAAATATTAATTTTGATTCCTGTAATTTTGTTGTTAAAGTGATATATTCACGAATTTTAATTCGATCTATTTCTGAAGCATATTTTGACTGTTGATAAAAATGGATCACTTACACCAATGTCAAGCGAGAAAGATCGTGGTCGAAAGCCAACAAAGTGCCCCAGACCGTGCCCAAGCTAGGATTGACGGCCGAAACGGTTGGTGCTGTGTGTTTGGTGGGATTTACAGCAAATGATAAACTGTGAACAACACGACTGTTTGAGGCTTGCCATCGAATAGAAGCAGCCAGTATTGGTGAATAGAGGAGGAATTGTATTTC
>NW_027291352.1:0-11317 GCF_016086655.4 Lepeophtheirus salmonis | reverse complement strand
ATAACTGGATACTCAATTGGCAAAGATAACGGAGAGTCAAGCCTATCTTAGGTAGCCTATCTCAAGTTTATTTGTATATAGAAAAACTTCACTCTCACTTCGAACATTGGTGGCACAACGATATTCTCGAAGCTTTATAAGGCTTAAGATAAAGATAAGATCCAAGTTCTTCTCCTTGCCCTTATAATCCAAATTCATTTATGTACTATGTCGTCTGTTAATGCCTATAATCGGGAATCCTTTAGCTATAGTACTCTTATACTTTCAACGTTCAGCGTCTACATTCACTTACATCTTGCCCCGTGACCTTTATCCTTCTCATTGATAACATTTATGATATACAATAAAGTCAGTTTTCCTTGAGCAGCCATGTTACATCAGAACAAACAATAAACTAGAATAATTTTATTAAAACAATCTTTGCTACTATTTATTTTTAGAAAATACAAATATAGTATACACAGGATATTGAAGACCTTAAAAACATTGATTCTTAAAAAGAATCTGTTTCAATAGAGACTTTCGTATAAATAATCTTTTAAAATGCTCAGAAACGAGGCTGGCTTCATGATGAAGCCTAATTTTAGAATATGTCAAGATAATACGTTTTTGTAATTTAAGGATATGGTTATTTAATGATGAGCTGTCAAGACTATGAGATTCAAGTTCCTTAAATATCTAGGACTTATAATTGCCTATTTGTAGGATACGGCTGGTAATAGTGTTTTGTATCACAGTAGCTTTGGTCTTGAGAACACCTTGAATTTTGAATCTCAAGATACATTTTTCAGCTTCTATACATGTTTCCAATACAATTTCCCATTCCATTGAATTTTTTTTTTTAAACTGAAATTTCGTCTAATGTCAAATTGACAAGAATTTCTTCGTTAGATTCGAGAGCTTTATTCGCCTTCCATTTAAGAATATAAAAGGAAGGTTGGGTAAAACCTGGATCACTATCCACATTCGAATACCAGTTTCGAATGTTACTTAGACTAGGTAGGCATAAGTCAAAGGTATTTCTATATAACTTATATGTCGAGTAGAGTGGCAATGTCAAAGGAAATGCTCGGAGCTCAGGTGAGTAGCTACTGCGACTTCCCTTATACCACATCCGATTTGCATCCTTTTTAAAAGGTTTTTAGGTAAAAAAATATCATACTAAAAAAAGGATAAAAATTCATGAATTTCCTTTTTAATATTGTGAAGCTTCATATTATTATTTGTTTTTTAATGAGAGCCTAAAGCCAGTCTTTAGCTAAATTACATTCTCATTTGAAAGATTATAACTACTTATACAGGTCTTTTAAAACGTCATCTCCAAGTTTTGTGCCTAACGTAGCTACTGAAGATTGTATTCCTCAACAATTAAGGGAACATAACAGCATCAGTATTTTTATGAGAAGCCAGAGTCTGACAAGCTCGAGCAAATCATATTGTTAAAAATGAGTCCCGAACTAATATGCCTAAAATTCGAGCAGATATTTCATGTAGCCCTATGTATGACTTTAAGAGCTGATGGGAATTGAAATAGTTCTGGATGTCCACTAAGAGGGAACTAAAGAAACTGCACATTTTCCGTAGGCTCTATCATTTATATTATAGAAGAAAATAAATTTATCCGGGTAAAAATAAAACCAAAATTAACGACGTCATCCTAAGATTTACTCCGATGTCGATCCTCCATTCTACTCTGAGGTGAACAAGAATGAAGATTTACTACTCTATAACAAATACCAGTATCACATTTCCTCTTCATGAACTAGTGGTTACTTTATACGTATAGGTTATATGTTCTCTTCAAGAATGGAAGAATAATGACAACAGCTTTGGAGAATAAAAAAATATATATTCAGATAGCAACTACAAAAGCCTCTATTATCATGTTATTTTCATCTTTGATCATAATACTAAGTATTCAATGATAAAATAAACTTATCTGGAAGTGACACTCTAAGAATCCTTAAGAATGATCAGGATTAAGGTTACGACGGCCGGTTGGTTTACAATATATGTAGAAATATTCTCGAAAAATCATATTTTTAATCAACGGTTTTATGATTTTGTTTTTTACTTGTAACGATGATTGAGTATTTACTCTATTATCTAGTTTGTTATTTCCCATATTTTCATTGATCTTTAAAAATCTTGCTAATGGCCCAAAGGACTCTGATCAAAGAGACTTAAGTGTACACCAATTTTATTCTTTTCATCAGCTTTGATTGATAAAGTTATATTTAAAGTGTTATTTAATTATTTTTGGCCAACATAAAGATCATGAATGGAATACTTGGCTCAAATCCATTGGTAAAAAACAATCATACTAAAAAAAGGATAAAAAAATCATGAATTTCCTTTTTTAATATTGTGAAGCTTCATATTATTATTTGTTTTTAAATCCAAAAGAGGAGCCCAACAAAAGTTGCAGTCCTTTTTTTAGCTCCCCTGTATGCTCAAAATTACAATTTTCATTTGAAAGATTATAACTACTTATACTTATATTGATTACTTAAAAATATTTCAAAGATAAAGTTTGGAGTACAATAATAATAAATTTTTTGAAATTGTTGAACAACTGCTTCATTTATTCAAATTACTTATATATGGAGACAATACAAATCAAATCTTTTAATAATTATAAGTAAATTAGAAGTATAAAAATGCTTGTTTCTGAGGTTCAGGTTATTTAAAAGATTACAAACAATGGGGAGAGTAGAAAGAGTCAGAGAACTCAATTGGAAATGGACAGTCACAATGAACACGAGACAACTCCCTTCATACTATGAGCATCGATGAAAATCATGTAGGATTTGGAAAAGTCTCCAGTAGAATGAGAGACCCAAGAAATGAGAACACCCTCATCTTCATATTGCCCAGATGGATTAGGAATAAACATACTTTTACAAGGTCTCCAATACTCATTTTCGCCTCTCCACATCAGAGTGTGTCTATTCTCAACATCGAATTTAATTATTGAATTTCCACTCTGGCCATATGTGAATTGATACTTTCTACCATTGTAATTGGGGTTGATACAGGGATACATCAGTTTGGACTCACGAAACAAGTACTGAGGACGAAGAATATTCCTGCTAGTTCCATGACTCATCATGGAGGAATCTCTAGAGGGCAGTAGGAAGAATAAGTCAATTCCATTCCCCTGAGGTGGTGCTGAGAGGAAGACGGAATCTCATGATTTTGGAAGAAGAGTATCTCTCTCGGAAGAATCGAGAGGAAGGAGATCTCATGGATGAAGAGAAATCAGCGTCCTCAAAGCCCATGACATCAATGACAACGTTGTTCTCATACTCGTAGCAGTTGACAAAGTTGTAGAAGAAGTATGGTTTATCCGTCACGTAGCTCATTTCCATGCGTCTACCAGTTCTTTTGTCCATGATGTAGAAGTAATTGCTTTCTCCTTGCATATACTCCATGCCATAATCTCCTGAGAATCTTTGGTTGTTAGCAAAGTGTCTCGCATCTAATCCACAGGGCTGCTCACAAAAGATCAAATAGTTGTCTGTCATTCCATAGGCATGAAAAAAAAATCCAATGTGATTGGGGAATCGTGATGGAATGGTTCCAATGACTTGATAGTTGCTCATTTCAAAGGATCCTGGATATTTTAGGAAGTGATAATTATTGTTTCCTTCAGAAAAGGAAGCCCCCATGTTAAAATAGTCTCCATTGAGGTCTCTCAAGGGGAGTCCCGTTTGGATTCGGATGAATTGTGACATATCTCTGTTGTTGAAGGATGGACTCAAGTTACCAAAGCGATAGAATGGGAAATATCCATGACCTTGTTGATCATTGAAGGATTTGTATCCAGCCATAGAAGAGGTAGCTCCTTCTTTTGTTTCATTGTAGATGTTGTTATGACTTCCGTGAGTATTATTCATGCCTCTATCGGGTCTCATGAAACGAGTCATGAAATTGCTTGGATCATCCATTCTGAAAGAGTTTATCATGGGCTGAGCTTCGAAAGGGCTCATATCATAAGTTGAGGAACTTCTTCTTCCAGACATTATGTTTCTGAACCATTCAGGGAGACTTTGGCCTCTGAAAGAGTCTCTCATTTGAGTAAAATTGTTACTCATTTCTCTATTCATGTTGAAGCTTTGGTTTGGTTTTGTTACTCTTTTGGAGATGAACTGATGATGATTTCATGGAGTGAAGCTCCTTTTATACAATAGACGTGATCACACTTCATTTAATTTTAGTATGGTTCACAGGGACTTTTAATCCTTTACTTTCTATCTGGATACCCCTTTAAGGTGCTTCTTAAATTATTCAGTTCACTCCTATGTTTACATCATAAACTGATCCATAACATTTTATAAATTTATTCAGAAGTTGTTGAAGGGAGAATAACTTTCACATGGAAACAATGGTTGAACTCGTGCTTGCTTCAACTCAGATCTTAACTTCGATATTTTATTAAAAAATGAATTCCCAGTCGAGTGTTTTACTTTTTAATGTCCTTTATCTATTACTTTTTTCTTGAGATTCATTAGAAACATATGTAAAAATAACATATTATCTGTTTTTTATAGCCCGGGTCATCTGCTTTATATCCCAGGTAAAGATAGGACATATCCACATTTTTTCGGATTTGGATCGGTTCTTTACATATTTAATACTTAAATAAATTTTAGGTATAAAAATTAGGCAATTACTTCTCTCGTATTTTAAGATAATTTTGTTCAGAGATAAATAAAACAGAATCCTGATTTAAGTTATAGTTTTATTGATTACTTATGACGAAACAATTAATAACTCGTTATTAATGTTAGAACATAGTCATTATTAGAATTATTTGTGATATTAACATTCTACACGACGTTACCAGGGGCGTCCGTAGGGGATGGACTGAAGGCCCTGTAGCCCCACTAAAAAAATTTCATTGAGATATAATTGCTGGGGTGCCCTGATGTGCGGCATGCAATATCTTCAACACTTCCTTGCGACGTGGTTCTATTACAAACAATTTATCCTGGTACATAATTACCCCACACATTTGGTACAAAGACTTCCAAATAGGTTTGTTTTTCTCTTTCCCCTTGATAGATTTTCTTTCAGAACTTCGTCCTCCATCATTATCAGCAGTGTCTGAGAAAAGGTGTTCGGTCTCGTTTACATCTACGATTTTTTCCATGTGATTCTTCCCAACTCAGGTTCATACCTTAATAACGCCATCAACAACTCCTCCTGTTCATCTATAGTCAACTCACCTCTGCTTTCCATTGGATTTCTTGACATTGCGTCAGTGACTGAATTTGTTATACCAGGCAAATGAAGAATATTTAACTTCCACATTAACGTTCGCTATTTAATTCTGAGCTAAATAGGCACATATTTGGAATTTCATTTATAATAGTTCGATTTCTTAATAGCTTAACGAGCAGCTAATGACTGTTACATGCACCAATTTGTCACATCCTTGAGTAAAACAATTTGTTTGTTCCAATGTCCATACTCATTCCAACATTTCTCCCTCTACCAGTACATATAGTTTTCAGTATCAGATAGAAATCTTGATATTACAAGTGTAATTTTTTATCCATCAGAGCAACATTCTGATATTTGAGAATGATAATGACAATTTTTGACTCAGATAGTATCCCAGTCCTCCATTGGACCAGTCTGCTCTTAGACAAATAGAGGGAATAATTTAAAGAGATGTGGAGTTCCTGTCAAGCATGGAGAAGAAGATCAACACGCCAAATCGATTAATCATCACACCAATTTCTTCTATGTGGCTTCTAGGACCATCAGGATTGCGGTGAAGTGCGACTTGGGATTGTTCTCATACACGAGGACCCTACGTCACCTTCTGAAAGAGTTCATGAAGGCCAGCAGGCTCTAGACGTAAAGAGGCAAAGAAATGTTGCCCCTTCCTCGCCAGATTTGAACAAGCTGGACTTTGCTGTGTGGTCACTTTGGAGCGGGAAACCAACAAAAACTCAACACGCAAAGGTCGACTTACAAATTATTTTTAATAACCTTGTGTTTATGCATGAATATTAAAGTACTTTTGGCACAATGTCTCTTTATGTCATGTCTACCCATTTCATACATAAAATTTTTGAATCATCAAAGGCAAAAATTTGAGACTCTGCTTCGTTAGTTTGTATTATAAACTGTTAGAACAATATGAAAGTATTGATATTTACCTACAAATATGGTGTTTCAAATATATTTTATTTAATTGCTCTTCAAATACTGTTTGACATCAGCTTTTCTCATTATAATAAGGATCCTACTTTTGATTATTATATGATAATATTATTGTTATAATGAAGATCATGATACTAAATTTGATGCCATGCTTACAGTGTTTATTTTAAAATCATACCAGATTGATGTTGTGTACCCAGTTGTCGGACTAAATATTAAAAAAGTTGGTTTCACCTTCTGCGGGAGTTCGAAATAGGGATACTTCAAAGGAACCACTCAGAGCAGGACAGGATTATTTTGAATATATTTCCAAGTTCAAGGGTTGGCAGGAAGAAACAAAAAATCACCAAATGGAACTTACAATTGAAACCTTTACAGTCTTGAAGCAAACTACAAGTGCAGCCATAAAGCTTGCTCAACATTTACTCATGAACTGGGAGTTTAAATACTGGTCAAGTACAAAGTGATTTTATAGAATCCAGATTCAGCTTGTACCGTCAGGCCTCTGGAGCAAACTAATATGTTTCAGTAAGACAAATACTTGACGCTGAGAAAAAAATTAGAATACTCTCACTTGCTAAATTTGATGGGCTTAATATGTGACAAATAAGGAAAATTCATTCAAGTAGATCTCAAATTCAAGATGTGGACATAATCAAGTCCAAAACAATAATTTTGGCTTCAATCGAGGAAAACGAGATGACTTATGAACTTGAAAGAAGTGACGAAGCTCTTTTGTATGTAATTTCTGGCTATATTACACGGTCACAAACTTCAAGACTGAAATGTAATTATTGTCTCGACTTTCTTGTATCTTCAAAATATTTCCCCTTAGTAACTTTCAGTGAATCTGGTCTCGAAGACCCTAAACTTCAAGTCTTTGAGCAAATAAATAGAGAACGTCTCTATTCTCCAACGGACTTTTGTTTTAATATGATTACCAAAGTATTTGTGGAGTATCAAATTATAATAAGAAATAAACAATCAAAGTCTTTATTTTTTCTATGCCAAAATTTAGTTAAATTCTATGTTGTGAACTTGCCAATTACTTTCAAAACTACTTATGCTATAATTGTTCTTCTAATCATTCATTCTAGCCAAAAATTATAGCTATTGTTATTCTATTTATTTATATGACTTGATTATATGTCACGTAACTAAAGACTAACAAATTGCTAATCCAAATAAAAGTTAACTTTCAATGTGGTAATTATTACATATCTAAGTAAATTGTTAATTTTTAAATATAAGAAAATTAATTTGAATAATAATATTGACTCAAAAAATAAGAAGCACCTTAAAAGGATAATGCAATCAATACAGAAATGTAGTCTCCCTGTGTACGAGAATTCAACCATAATAATTAAATGAAGTGTGATCACGTCTATTGTATAAAAGGAGCTTCACTCCATGAAATCATCATCAGTTCATCTCCAAAAGAGTAACAAAACCAAACCAAAGCTTCAACATGAATAGAGAAATGAGTAACAATTTTACTCAAATGAGAGACTCTTTCAGAGGCCAAAGTCTCCCTGAATGGTTCAGAAACATAATGTCTGGAAGAAGAAGTTCCTCAACTTATGATATGAGCCCTTTCGAAGCTCAGCCCATGATGAACTCTTTCAGAATGGATGATCCAAGCAATTTCATGACTCGTTTCATGAGACCCGATAGAGGCATGAATAATACTCACGGAAGTCATAACAACATCTACAATGAAACAAAAGAAGGAGCTACCTCTTCTATGGCTGGATACAAATCCTTCAATGATCAACAAGGTCATGGATATTTCCCATTCTATCGCTTTGGTAACTTGAGTCCATCCTTCAACAACAGAGATATGTCACAATTCATCCGAATCCAAACGGGACTCCCTTGAGAGACCTCAATGGAGACTATTTTAACATGGGGGCTTCCTTTTCTGAAGGAAACAATAATTATCACTTCCTAAAATATCCAGGATCCTTTGAAATGAGCAACTATCAAGTCATTGGAACCATTCCATCACGATTCCCCAATCACATTGGATTTTTCATGCCTATGGAATGACAGACAACTATTTGATCTTTTGTGAGCAGCCCTGTGGATTAGATGCGAGACACTTTGCTAACAACCAAAGATTCTCAGGAGATTATGGCATGGAGTATATGCAAGGAGAAAGCAATTACTTCTACATCATGGACAAAAGAACTGGTAGACGCATGGAAATGAGCTACGTGACGGATAAACCATACTTCTTCTACAACTTTGTCAACTGCTACGAGTATGAGAACAACGTTGTCATTGATGTCATGGGCTTTGAGGACGCTGATTTCTCTTCATCCATGAGATCTCCTTCCTCTCGATTCTTCCGAGAGAGATACTCTTCTTCCAAAATCATGAGATTCCGTCTTCCTCTCAGCACCACCTCCAGGGGAATGGAATTGACTTATTCTTCCTACTGCCCCTCTAGAGATTCCTCCATGATGAGTCATGGAACTAGCAGGAATATTCTTCGTCCTCAGTACTTGTTTCGTGAGTCCAAACTGATGTATCCCTGTATCAACCCCAATTACAATGGTAGAAAGTATCAATTCACATATGGCCAGAGTGGAAATTCAATAATTAAATTCGATGTTGAGAATAGACACACTCTGATGTGGAGAGGCGAAAATGAGTATTGGAGACCTTGTAAAAGTATGTTTATTCCTAATCCATCTGGGCAATATGAAGATGAGGGTGTTCTCATTTCTTGGGTCTCTCATTCTACTGGAGACTTTTCCAAATCCTACATGATTTTCATCGATGCTCATAGTATGAAGGAGTTGTCTCGTGTTCATTGTGACTGTCCATTTCAATTGAGTTCTCTGACTCTTTCTACTCTCCCCATTGTTTGTAATCTTTTAAATAACCTGAACCTCAGAAACAAGCATTTTTTTATACTTCTAATTTACTTATAATTATTAAAAAGATTTGATTTGTATTGTCTCCATATATAAGTAATTTGAATAAATGAAGCAGTTGTTCAACAATTTCAAAAATTTATTATTATTGTACTCCAAACTTTATCTTTGAAATATTTTTAAGTAATCAATATAAGTATAAGTAGTTATAATCTTTTTCAAATGAAAATTGTAATTTTGAGCATACAGGGGAGCTAAAAAAGGACTGCAACTTTTGTTAGGCTCCTCTTTTGGATTTAAAAACAAATAATAATATGAAGCTTCACAATATTAAAAGGAAATTCATGAATTTTTATCCTTTTTTTTAGTATGATTATTTTTTTACCAATGGATTTGAGCCAAGTATTCCATTCATGAACTTTATGTTGGCCAAAAATAATTAAATAACACTTTAAATATAACTTTATCAATCAAAGCTGATGAAAAGAATAAAAATTGGTGTACACTTAAGTCTTTTGATCAGAGTCCTTGCTGGGCCATTAGCAAGTTTTTTAAAGATCAATGAAAATATAAATAACAAACTAGATAATAGAGTAAATACTCAATCATCGTTACAAATAAAAACAAAATCATAAAAACCGTTGATTAAAATATGATTTTTCGAGAATATTTCAGATATATTGTAAACCAACCGACCGTCGTAATCTGAATCCCTGATCATTCTTAAGGATTCTAGAGTGTCACTTCCAGATAAGTTTATTTTATCATTGAATACTTAGTATTATGATCAAAGATGAAAATAACATGATAATAGAGGCTTTTTGTAGTTGCTATCTGAATATATATTTTTTTATTCTCCAAAGCTGTTGTCATTATTCTTCCATTCTTGAAGAGAGAACATATAACCTATACGTATAAAGTAACCACTAGTTCACGAAAGAGGAAATGTAATACTGAGTATTTGTTATAGAGTAGTAAATCTTCATTCTTGTTCACCTCAGAGTAGAATGGAGGATCGACATCGGAGTAAATCTTAGGTGACGTCGTTAATTTTTGGTTTTTTATTTTTTACCAACGGATAAATTTATTTTCTTCTATAATATAAATGATAGTTTTTAATATGTAACTGTACTTGAGTATTAACCAAAGTGTTGAGACTCAGTTTCTTTTTGGTTCCCTCTTAGTGGACATTACAGAACATTTGGCCAATTAAGGCCTAATGTTCTGTATATCCCCGTAAGGGAGAAGGCTCAACTTAAAGTCATACATATAGAGGACACTTTTCCAAAAGCTACATGAAATATCCTGTACAATCATTATTTTAGGATATCTTAGATATTAGTTCGGGACTCATTTTTAACAACTAGTGTGTGTAGATATTGCTCAGCCAGGCAAGAATCTAGAAACTAAGTCACTTTTAAAAAGGATGCAAATCGGAAACGGTATAAAGGGAAGTCGCTGTAGCTACTCACCTGAGCTCCGAGCATTTGCTTTGACATTGGCATCCTACTCGACAACAGCATATAGTTATTACTTATGCCTACCTAGTCTGACATTAGACGAAATGTCAATTTTTTAAAAATACAATGGAATGGGAAATAGTATTGGAAATATGTATAGAAACTGAAAAATGTGTCTTGAGATCATAATTCAAGTAGTTCTCAAGACCAAAGCTACTATGATACAAAACACTATTACCAGTTGTATCCTACAAATATGGAATTATAAATCCTAGATATTTAAGGAACTTGAATCTCATAGTCTTGACAGCTCATCATTAAATAACCATATCCTTAAATTACAAAAACGTATTATCTTGACATATCCTAAAATTAGGCTTCATCATGAAGCCAGCCTCATTTCTGAGCATTTAAAAAAAGATTATTTATACGAAAGTCGCTATCGAAACAGATTTTTTTTAAGAATCAATGTTTTTAAGGTCTTCAATATTATGTGTATACTATATTTGTATTTTCTAAAAATAAATAGTAGCAAAGATTGTTGTAATAAAATTATTCTAGTTTATTGTTGGTCCTGATGTAACATGGCTCCTCAAGGAACACTGACTTTATTTTATATCATTTGATATTAATGAGAAGGATAAGGTGACGGGGCAAGATGTAAGTGAATGTAGACGCTGAACGTTGAAAGTGTAAGAGTACTATAGCTAAAAGAAGGATTCCGATTATAGGCATTAACAGACGACATAGTACATAAATGAATTAGGATTATAAGCCAAGGAGAAGAACTTGAATCTT
>NW_027291351.1:0-3123 GCF_016086655.4 Lepeophtheirus salmonis | reverse complement strand
AAAAGGGAAAAAAAGCCTGTCATCCTTGTTCTGTATTCTGTATTACCATAATGGTAAACACTCCTTGCAAAGAATCCCAGGAATTTTATGGACAGTTTTTACTCACATACATACATGTAATGAGATTAGTGCATGATTATAAATAATAAAAATTGACCGTTCACAACGGTTCCAGCTGACGCATTTAATATTTGTTATTGTATTTACAAATTATATATATATGCATATATAATTTGTATTTAGTTTGATCATGTGATTCAAGGAATCATATTTTTAACACATACTACAATTATTATTTATTATTACATTAAATGCTGAAATTGGCATTTGTAGAAAAAATTGCCCAGGGACGTAATTTTATTCTAAATAAATGCTTTAAACGTATTTTGTATTTTACCTTCTGTATTGGAGGTTATTTGACTACTTTTTCCGCGAATAACGTACATAGTATGTGTATGTATAGATATCCCCCATAAAAGGGCGCACACTCAATATGTAAGTGTGTTACACTTTGATTATTTTTTGGATATCTGGAAGTCAAAAATAAGTCCAATCATAAATTAGGGTATTTTATCATTAGGAATCTTTTTATTTCATTTTTTTTTCTTTGACATAATCGTTACTTACAGGGCGACCGCAAGGGGTGGGGTGGAGAGGCTGTAGCCCTCCCCAAAATTAAGAAATTTTTGCTTGGTACTAGAAAGTTTAATATTTGAAATTAAAAAAATATTATTTGACATTAAGCTTTTGAATTTTTTTTGTGAATAGCTTTTGATATTTTTCCGAAATTTTAATCTTTGAAATTTTTTCTCACAAAGTCATAATTTTCTGAATAGCTGTAGACTTTTGAAATTTTTTTCACTAAAATTTAATGTTTGAAATTTAATTTTTGAAATTTTTTTCCCAAAAATTTAATGTTTGAGATTTATTTTTTAAAATATTTTACCGAATATTTTAATACTTTAAACTTTTTTCCAAAAAGTTTCATTTTTGGTGAAAAGCTGTCAATTTCAAAAAAAAAAAAAATTTTAAAAAGTTATTTTTTGATATTTTTTTCCGACAAATATAGTTTTTCTGATTGTTATCAAAAAAAAAAATTTTTTTTGGGATTTTTGACAAACAAAAATCTAAAAACCAAAAAAATGATGGGATTGGCGAATTTCTATTTGTGCAGTCCAAACAGTTGGGCGTATTCACGACCACCGTCCACCCTGTCAGCAAGTCAAGACATTGAAGAATGGATCAGATAAAAAGGCCAAATTGGACACAAAGGATTTAAAGAAAACACCCCAGGCCTCAACTCTATGTTGCCCATGCAAGAGGTCTCAGAGTTTCACACAGACTGTCCAGATAGGTATGAAAAAAGTGTTTAAAATAGCCTCTGTGAACTCCAGCGGACGCGTAGAAATTTAATGAACCGTCAGCACAAAGGAAACTAGAATAATTTTTCACAAAATTAAGTGTGGTTACATATGTATTCTTGAACGCATATTCGTCAATTTCTATCAACAAATTGATCAAATGAATCCTTTGAAAACACCGCAAAATGCAAATTAAAGTATCAAAAATTGATTTTTACAAAAATGGTGTTTTAATTAAAAACAAAACTTGAACGAGTAATCATTTATTTTTATCATCAAATTATTCTGATAAATCTTTTTGAGGTACCGCATATTAAAGAAGCAAACATTATTTGTCACCATAAAAATAACTCTGAAAAGATAAACTTGATTTAAAAGAGGCCCTATCGTGGATATTTTTATTCTTATAAATTAAAAAAGATTTTAAACCAAAGTTACCATTCCTAGGCATGTTCTCTTATCACGGAAATTTGAATGCAATACTTATAGTTGACCAAAATATGCATATGAAATATAATGAGTAATAAAAAAGTTGTTCACTTCTAATAGTTTATAAACAAAGCACCAGAGAATGGCGCCATTTAAAATCAGCTTCCTCAATGATATTATGGTGGCATCTAAAAAATGGACTTAAACCTTTTCTATCTTTAATAAATTTATCACTCTATCATTATCGTTACTTGGGTGGTCTATTGAAATCTGAACACTGACTAATTCAATAATTAATGGAGGTTGAGTGATGGAAATTAATTCATATTTCGATATATTAAAGCATAAATATTTAGTTACAAAACAAGACAAACATGAGCTCTATAGTTTATATTCAAGCCGATTAAATGTTGTGATCGACGAATTTCCATTCGGTCACCCCAAGTAGTTGGACGTCTTCACGACCACCGTCCCCCTTCCCCCCATCAATAAGTCCAAACATTGGGAAAAAGAAAGACTCTATCAAAAAGGCCAAACTGGACACAAAGGAGTTGTTAAAGAAAACAGCCCAGGCCATTCTCCTCAAGTCCATAAGGCACTATGCAAGAGATCTCGTGGTGTTACCCCCGACCGTCTAGATCGCTATTAAAAAAAGTGGATGGAAGAACCTTGTGAGGGTTGAGAGGCCACATTTGGTATCAGCAATGAAATAAACCCATTTCCCCTATTGTAAGACTCTTTTAAATGACACTTTTGGCCCCCTGAAGCATCCATGCCAAATCCCTTGACGACACTTTTTGATAGAAGCTGAGGGGAAGGGCTGCATTATCCGTCACCCAAACACCAAGGCAGCCCTCTACGTCACTGTCAGTCAGGTCTGGGATGCCATAACAGATGATTACATCTGCAGCGGATTCGAGGCCTTACACAACTGCCTGAGACCGTTTATTGCCACTGCGGGCGGCTAAATTAATGATCAGGAGAGCTCAGACACATGAATTTAAGTTTAATTATATTGTTAATGAATAGATTATAACTTTTAGAAGCTTAAGAATCAATGTGTTCATATTTTAATGTAGTTACTCAATACTTAGATGTTCTTTCCTCTAGAATAAAACTCAATCGCCCTTGATTGGGTTTAATTTTATCAGGACTATAAACACTATTTACATGACACTTGTGTTTTCGCCTATATTTGAAGAAAAACTGTCAAATATGATGTGTTTTCTTTATGCTGGTATCCATCTTTGAAGCTCGCTCAAACAATACTGACTGGAACAATCACAAATCTGGATATGATGTTATTTTAACACAAACATCTTTTTATTTATAA
>NW_027291350.1:0-506 GCF_016086655.4 Lepeophtheirus salmonis | reverse complement strand
CACTTTATATGGAGAGTCTGGAGATGATAAATTATTAGGTGGACTGGGTAAAGATACTCTAAGTGGTGGTGTTGGAGAAGATGTATTAGACGGTGGTTCTGGAGATGATAGATTAACGGATGATAGCGGATCAAACACTTTTATAGGTGGATTAGGTAATGACTATTTAGAAGGTAATTATCAAGCTAAAGATACTTATTTATTTAGTAAAGGTCATGGTCAAGATACAGTGTATGATTCTTCTTATAGAGGGAATAAAGCATATACTGATAATTTAGTATTTAAAGGGGCTAATTCTAAAGATGTTAAATTTGGTAGAGAAGGACATAACTTAGTAATTAAAGCTTATGGTACAGAAGACAGTGTATCAATTAACAATTTCTTTAGTTCTTCTTATTATTAATTACACCATAAAGACGTTCCAGTTTGAAGATAAAACGTTAACGGTAGATGATTTAAAGAATTTATCGATTACGGGTATATTTGATGATAAGAATAACAACGAT
>NW_027291349.1:0-3542 GCF_016086655.4 Lepeophtheirus salmonis | reverse complement strand
TTTCCACCTTTAAAATAAGCTATGGCGTTATGAATTACATTAACACATCACAAATATACACAAGCCTTGACAATGGAAGCTTCTTATGATAAAGATCAGGATAAAATTAAGGTTTTGCTCTAAGAGTAACCTTTATTGGATATGTGAAAAATTATTCAGTTGATTGGAGGAGTGAAACGAATCTATTTGTTCATTAAATGATTCCAATAATTTACTGCGCCTTGCTTCAGACGACGCCCAATTCATATTTCACCCTAGCAAGAGTGTGTTTCAGTTACAAATATTGATCGAACTACATATATCTTTTTTAGTTTACTTCATTTTACTAGTCCATGACATGTAAAAGCCAGGATTTGTTATCTGATAGGTCGTCTTCTAAGTCCTTATTCACAAATATAATGAGGCCACACTTGAATTATAGTAGGTGTATATCTATTTCTACATATGTTTAACCCATAGATTCCAAAGATTTTGGAGTGTCGTTTCCACTCCTGCAGCTTATGACACAGCATTAATCAGAGGAGGGAAAAAGTCCTTATCCTGCAAGTCCACGTCGAACCTCAAGTCATGTAAAGTCCTTGAATATTTTTATCGCATACTCACTTTTCATTCAAGCTCATTTCAAGTTCATAACTATGATATGGGGTCTAAAGTGTCATGCTTTTCTTGAGTGCACAATATACTAGCTTCGGAGTCAAATTCCAGTCGCAAGTCCTAGTCAAGTCTCGAGTCTTTATTTGTGAGATCATCTTCAAAATATGGACTCAACTCCAAATATAGGCCTCAGTCCAAGTTCCCACCTCCGCCAGTAATCGACCATTGTATCTTAAATTATACATTTATTGTACTATTATTATTATAATAACAATTAATAAATCATAAATAATTGTATTATTGAAACTCCTATTGACTATTTCATATTTGACATTAAATAGGTGACAAGTGATGACGTCAAGATAAGTCCGAAACATCACTAATACTTACGTCATTAAGTTGAATCAGGGGAAGGACAGTACTCCTAGGGTCTAATGCTTTAGGGAGTATTAAACCAAGTAGCGGATCGAGTACCGTTCTTTGCTTTAGCCTGAGGAAAGAGTATCTGTATTGTCAATATAAAGCGTTACTTTAACCTTTAGGGTCAACATTTTTGCCATACTGCTTTCTCGCCAGATGTCGCTTATATCAAATTTATTTATTGTACGTATGACGGTGTTGTTATAAATACATTTATACATGTATTATATTAATCCTTTAGAAACTCATGTAGTATTAATAAGTTTTGAATAAGTAATAATACGTATATAATTTATTATATTCTTAAATATTTTATATTCGCATATTATTATAAAGTAAATTTGAAACAAAATAAGGGAGAAATCTTCTTCTTTCTAAAGATATTATTTTATCAGAGGATACTGTTACCTCAGAAAATCTTCCCTCTAGTACTATTTCTTTAAGCCATTTTTCAAATTGTAGCAGATTTTCTAAAAACTTGGTTTAAAACCTTCTTTCAAATTTGAAAAAATCTAAAATATAAGTCAGTAGATATGATAAAATGAAGGTTGGGCCAGTTTTAAATTTTGGTTTCATGATGTAAGTAAGACAATTAGATATATGGTCGAAGAGAATGAATTTGATAAGAATATTTTAGTCACTGCTTGGTTTATTGATACATTAAGAAAATGTTATGATTAAATTTGTTCAAGAAAATTAATATTTGCTATTAGTCATAAGGATAAATCTCTATTTGAAGAAGCTATTGGATTTCTTATGAAATTTATAAATATAATTAAACAATTAAAAGTTAATTTCAAGGACTACCTATTGTATCAGTTAGAAACCAGCTCAAACTGGATCAATTTTAACAACAATGTCTATTATTGACCTACAATAAATATTAATTAATCCAAGTTTAAGTTTTGTAATGACTGCTCATTTCTCATCAGACTGTATTGAAAATATATTTACCATGGTAAGAGCAACCAATCCTTCTCTTACTGCTAAGGAGTTAAAATATATTTGAAGGTTAATATGTTTAAGTCAATTTATGAAGGATTTTAAATCAAGTAATTATCATTAGGATGATTCATCCTTCCTGGCTGAGTATAAGACTTTAAAAAATCTTATATCGATCATAACCAAAATTTAGTGAAACATGATTTTATTCCACAATTCATATCCAAACTATGAATGAAACCATAACTATCAATACAAAGAGTCAATATATTGTATTACTAATACAGTATTAGTATACAGTATACAGTATTACTTAGCAGGTTATATTATATATAAAATTGAAAAGTATGATTCTCATTGTAAATCTTGTCTACATATGTTAAAAACAGCAAAAAGTGATTCCTACGATGATAAAATCACAAAAATATTGCAGATTACACTGGAAATAACCTCGTTTATTGTTCACATAGAGTATTTAAAAATATTATTTTACCAATGGATAATTCAATCTGAAAATTAAATCAATCTTCCTATTAAGGGAAAAGAAAAAATTTAGCTATTAAAATTAAAATAGCAAGTTATACAATAACTAAAGATTTTGACCAAATACCTCTTTGTCACTCATTAAAAGACAAATTAATGAATAGATTCATAAGATTGAGGTTAGTAATATTTGCAAAGACTTTAAAAAGGAACAAGAAATTAGAAATGACGGTAAAGATAACGGTCAACATAGTTCTAAAAGTATGGCAATGAGATTGGCTGTTAATAAAATAAAATTACCAAATAATTATTTTTTTTATGTTGAGTTAAATCATGCTACTCCTAATTGCTATTCATATTGTATCTCGGTCTTATGTGGGAAACAACCTCGATAGAGGTATCCCTTCCATCAGGAAAAAAGATTTCGGAGAGTCAATTCCATTCCTTCAGCTTACGACACAGCATTAATCAGAATAGGGAAAAGTCATTATACTGCGAGTCCACGTTACATCTCAAGTCATACCTAAGTCTTTGAATATTTCCATGATCATTTCAAGTCAATAACTAGACGAGTAATTTAGGGTTCATAGTGTTAAAGCTTTTCTTGAGTCCATAATATAATAGCTTTAGAGTCCAAGCGGAGTCACAAGACTTAGCTATGGAGTCCAAGTCAAGTCTCGAGTCTTTGATTGTGAGATCGTCTTCAAATATGGACTCAAGTCTCGAGTCCAAGTTCCGTTTCTGGCAATAATTGGTCATTGTATCTTAAATTATACATTTATTATTATAATAAATAATAACAATTATAAAATGATATGTCAATATGTATTAAATAAGGAAGGCAGAGACTTGAAACTTGCAGAAACACGGCCCTCTTTTCTGTTGGGAATGGACCACCCCTGTCCCGCTAGGGGTTTCTGTTTTTGAATTTTTTTATTTTCGGGACGGGGACTTATTTTGGTCTTTTAATCATTTTTTGGTTCCCTAAACTTGTGGACCATGTTTCCCCATAGTTATTGCTCTCTGACTCCTTTTTTATATTCTGTTCTAGTACAAATATTTATATTCATATATGGAAATTTAAAAAGTTGAGAAATATATAT
>NW_027291348.1:0-552 GCF_016086655.4 Lepeophtheirus salmonis | reverse complement strand
AAGGATGGCAAGAGTAACATTGATATGATATTTTTGATATTGAATGATGAATTGTCTTTCATGATTATATTGACTACTGTCTTTCTGGTATTTTTGTCCGAGTCAAATAAAGCGCCTAAAAGTATAGCTTCTGGGTGTGCACCGAATGAGTTAACTTTGAATAAATTTGCAACTACATCTCGTTCCTCTTTTGTAAGATGCTGACGTCCTCGATGCAATGCAAAGAAATAGTGCTGAGAAGCATATCTAACGTGATGATTCTTTTTAATGTTTACGAATGTTGGTCCATAAATATTAAGAATGATGATCTCTACCATTCTTTTTAAGTTCTTCTGGTTTGGATATAGAGTCTCAGAAGAGTGGATGCTGTAGTAATGCATCTAGCATTGCGGAAAGTTCCTGGATGTTTTTTTAGGAAAGGCTTTGTGATTGAATGTGATCCATTTTGAACATTTGTGCAAATTTCTAAAAAGTACTTTTGATCCCTACTGAGTTTTTTTTTAAAAGAGACATCGACGTTTGGAACGCATCCTTTGATGCTTTCATATTTTA
>NW_027291347.1:0-662 GCF_016086655.4 Lepeophtheirus salmonis | reverse complement strand
TAATAAAATATAACGTGTTGCGTTACATTTTCATCATTTACTTTATGAAAAAACATTATTTCGTGTTTCGATGGTATTGGTTCTTAATTTGCGATGTAACGATAGTAAAATGTATAAGTCCTTTAAAGGTTTCCCATATATCAAAGCACCATTTATGAAGCATAATTTATGATATGCACATCTGGAGTACTTTTGTTTACAATTTAAATCCCTTTGGTACGAAACATTACTCGTATTATAATTATTAATTATAGTAGTTGGTAAATATTTGCAACAAATGATACTGCGCAATACTACTACTCTTAACCAAAGTACTAATCCTACTAAGAGAATTGAACAACGATCAAAAATATGTATTTTTGAAACCATGCAAGATATTTTGCAACACGTTCTATAATATCAAATTATTTTCTCTTCAACTATTTTGCATTATAATTCAAATTATTGATTTTTCCCATATAATATATCTTTGAGTAAATTGAGTTATCTTTAAAAAATTATAGAATACAAAAAAACTGTATCTTAAACAGTTTCCATGATAATTAAGAATTCTTTTTTTTTGTAATTAGTAATTTTCAATACATTGACTGTGTTGAGGTACCTATAAATATTTTTCAAATTGACTAAAACTTTGACAATTGTATTTTTTATCAATAGGGATT
>NW_027291346.1:0-771 GCF_016086655.4 Lepeophtheirus salmonis | reverse complement strand
TTTAAAATTAGATATAAAATTTTTAAATATTTGGTATAAGGTCTCATTATAATTATACCCATCAAAACAATATTTTTATTAAATTTTTTAATGTTTAATGAATATATACTAACTAAATATAATTGATAGTCGAGGCAATTTCTTTTCCTTTGTTTTGAGAATTAATTATTGCAACCGAATTTATATGTCAAAAATGTTGAGAAGTAATGAAATTAATAAAATTCAAGTAATCTAAAGAATTAATTTGGAGATGCAATAAAGTTAAATTTGGAAATTAATCAGTTAGTGTTCGAAAAAAAATATTTTCAAAAATTTAAGTTTTTCGTTTTTATAGCATTAAAAATTGTTTATAAACAGTGTTATATAATAAAAACGATAAAAAAAAGCTAAACAAAAAAGTATAATAAAACCGATAATATTAAAATTAAAGTCTTGTGATAAAAAGAAGTTTTATATAAAAAATAGAAGTGTAGATTATATCGTTTAAATAAATGAAAAATCCTTTATAAATAAATATACAACGTGTAAAGACCTCTAGATAAATATGGACCATACAAGTAATCAAAAAAATATCAAAAAAGAGAATTTTCCACGTCATTATCAAGAAGTTCGTAAAAGTTTGATGAAATGTTTCTAAGAATGTTAAAAAAAAAATAAATATACATTGACAATTTTAAAGATAATAATAATCTTAAAAATATAGGTTATATTCATCAAACTGCTAATCAAAATACATTCAAATAACCTAGAGTTAGCTTAAGAAATATCTTT
>NW_027291345.1:0-463 GCF_016086655.4 Lepeophtheirus salmonis | reverse complement strand
AGTAATTGTGTATATCCTTCATGATGATAGTATGTTGTTATATAAGCATAAATAACGGGTGGACAATCTTTTTTGAGCTCTTAATAAGGAGTAATATCTCCGGGCATTACAACATAATTAGCTTTTGCTCTAAATCTTTAAGATGGATTTATTTCTAACATTTTTTTTTATTAGTATATTTATTGTCTAATTTTATGATTTTGACATTTACTTTATTATTAATAATTAGTTAGATCTCATAGGTAGAGATATAACTATCCTGTGCACAATTGTATATAGCAACTTCACCATGATGAAGAGGGGTGATTATCTTTTTGCTTAAGCTCCACGTCTCGCTTTTGTTTTGCAACCTAAAGTTATGACATATTTAACTGGATTCCGATGTCGGAACAAGAAAATATTATTTGGATCAATCTATTATTTCAACATTCTGTATATATATATTATTGTTATTAGTTATATG
>NW_027291344.1:0-620 GCF_016086655.4 Lepeophtheirus salmonis | reverse complement strand
TACATATTGTACATTAAATTTTTGATTATTTTACATTATGCTGTCATTATATAAGAATAATGTTGTTTTTTTTTATTTTTAATTAAAGTATTTAAAATATCAGCGAATACATGTCTTGGACTCTTAAATTTCTTATAGTATTTACTTGAAAAAAAATTATGTAATATTTGATAAAGATGAATTATAGTCAAGTACATGACATCTTGTGGTCTTTTGAGCCCACCTCTATCTATGACATCCCAAAAATGAATTTTAGATATAATGTGTCCTAGTTTCATCGCCATAAATAAGATCATTTCCTGATGAACAGACCAATTCAACGTAAAATTTTTGTTGTAAACATTTCATTATGCTAAAGGCTATAAATCCGCTGATGTAATAAATTGCATATTATATTCTGGCAATTTCATCGAAGTCTGTGATATCCATATGAGAAATCTTTCACAAAAATGTTGATGAATCATCTTCAACGTTTTGTAAAGAGTTGAATACAAAAATTTATTTTAATTAACTGAAAGACGTAATGTTCATTTTCAATAAGGACCTTATTAATTTTTTTTTTTACTCTTTAAATAATGTTGCAACTCAAAAAGTAATTACTTAATTTCATATGAAAATGT
>NW_027291343.1:0-8528 GCF_016086655.4 Lepeophtheirus salmonis | reverse complement strand
CACCAAATGCTCTTTTTTTTGCCAATAGTTTTTTTTAAATTTTGAATAAATTAAAAAAAAAATACTCATTTTTATTGTTGTTTTTTGAGACGCAAGTCACTTTTAATTATAAAACTCAAATCCTTATCTTGTATCCTTGAGCTATAAAGAACAATTTTTGTGTTTGGGTATAGAATAAGATCCTCTTATATGTAATATCGGCACTCATCCAAAGTTTCAGCCTCCTGGCCAAACGGTGTGGTTGGGCATAACGAACATACAAACATATACAAATTGTATTTATATATATATATATATATAGACAGATGATATTTTCCACTTGTAACACAAAAAAATCAATATATATATAGGAGTAGTCATTGTTAAGTAAGGTCAGTTAGTCATGAAGTGTTTTATCATTGTAGCTCTTGTCCTGGTCGGAACATCGACTTCCGAGTCTTCTACTTCTTCCATGTAAGTTAAATTACTAGTGAAATAAAATCTGTATTATCATTTATCTTTGGACAAAACAGGTCATCCCTTTTATTTGAAGGATCTTGGCTTGAAATGAAAGAACACAGAACAAATGTTGTCGAATACTTAACGGTGTACGGTATAAGCAGTGAAAATGCCACCAAATATAGCAATGGTCCAACTACGATGGAATGCATTCAATTGACTGAAGATGGTTACAAAGTTAATGGAATAAGTAAGGCTCCAAAATCATTTTTTTTATCTTATTTTAATATTGCTTATATCTAGGACCCGATAGTGTTCCTTATAATATGTCAATAACATGGAGAAAGGAAGAGAAAAGAGTATATACTTATCCAAATGAAAGTTTATTTTTTGATGCAGAGGTTGTCCGGGACAATATTTCACATAGTCATAATGTGATGCTTTTCAATGTTTACTACGATAAAATGGAAACTCCAATTTTCATTGCTGAGCGTAAATTTACAAATGAAGGGTATATGAACTATAGTCATACAAATGTGGGAACTAATATAACCACTTACACCCTCTACAAAAAACAGGATTAATCAATATTATATAATAGATTTGTAAATGTACATTTCCTTCTAATAAATTTTAATTTGCATTATAAATTACTTGTTCATTATTTTCTACTGGGAGTAACTGGCAATCCGGATTGCTCGGTATTATTAGGGGTTGACTATACAACAGACAAAATGTATAACTACGAGCAAACTTTACACAGAATAAATATTATATTTACATATATTTAATTGAATGAGTTGCTTTTTTATATAGTAATATTTTTAATATAATTCTAAAAAAGTCAATGCGTAAATGTTACAAACTTTTCAAATTGTCAAACCTACTATACATGACTGTAATTCTTACTGGGAGTATCACAACATGAATCTAAATATTGGAAGGAAACATGTAGCATGTGTGGCTATTCACTTGTTCTTTTTTTATTTATTGGATAACTTACATACTCATTGTAATTTTAAATGAAGAATTTATCAACAACTATTACTTTTTTTTGCATATGTGAAAATGTTCTTCTAACCAAAATAAGTCATTGTAATAAAAATAATTCATTTAATCAAATCTGAGAACAAAAGAAAACACTTTTCAAGCCTTTATGTCGATATTGATGTATTCTTATTTATTTTAAAAATTTAAATAATGTTTTGATAGACAAAATCTTCAGATATCCAAATGATTTATCTCAGTGCAAAGGTTTTAAAAACGGACACCCTAGTAAACACACCAAAATAAAAATTTAGAAGAAGTTGACCATTCAGCTTTATATATGACCTTAAAAATATTCATTTAGCTTAAAATTATATAGAAGTATTGTTTTATGGGTAAAAAGGTCTTAATAATCACAACATTGATTTAAAAAAAGGGGCTGTTTATGGTCATAGAGGGATTACTTTAGTTCTGTAGTGTCCATCATCTTAAACAGGCCTTATTATTCAAAAAGTTGTGTAAATATTTTTAAATTTTCACTTTGAAAAGCTGTTATAAAATGATCTAATAATTTATTGTTTACTGTTTGGGTTGAAGAGTTTATATAAAGCATGTGTCCCATTCACTTGTTCTTTCTTGATTTCTTCTCATCTAATCTTTTTTAATAATTATGCATTTTCCAATTTTTTATTTTTTGAAAAAATATAATATTTCAAAATTTTACCGAAAACAATTTATTTTTCATAATAGCTATAGATTTTTGAAATGTAAAGGAAGACTTCAATATCTTGCAGCTTTATAATACTAAAAATATCCATTTTATAGTTGAGGTGGATTAACAGTTCAGGGAAGTCGGATTTGAAGGGAAGTAAAGAAGGGTTTATAACAAAATTTATCCTTTAATGAATAGAACTTCTAGCTTATTCAAATATCAATGATATTTTTTAATGCAAGAAAGGAAAATATTCATTGCATAAATAAGTAATCCAACTTTGTAGATAATTGCACCATCTATGCATAAAGTATATTGTTGATAATCCAGTGTTTTTAGAACTTAGCTGGTATACAATCGTTTTAAACTTATTCATTTATGGTCATATCATTTTATATAACATTAAAATTATTTTGTAGCAGTCAAGTATATCGAATACAATTGTACAAGTGCTTGACGTCATCTGTAAAAAACAAGGAAAATTATTTAACTTAAAAAGTAGCCATTAAAAATGACTCATTTACAACTCTAAAAAATATTTGATTTTCAATATAGCTTACCAAATATATTAACACGCTTGTTTGTTGCCAGCGTCGATTTTTTGCCTTACTTGATACGTCATGGCTATTTTCTATGAACTATTATGATAAATATTTGAAGTAACAACATATAACATTTACTTATGATCCGTTACAAAAAGAATAGTAGGATACACTTTATAATTGGTCCCTCGTCATAAATATATTATTGTATGTATTTTTCAGTTTATTATTTCTACAAAGGAAATTTGACTATAACTAGTCAATAGTCAAAACGCTATTTTTGAAACACATATATATTTTCTGATAAACAAAAAAATAATTATAGAAAATAAACAGCCAAGCTCGGCTTAGAGAAGACTTTAAATTTTGACAATTGGTTGGATTTGAAGCTAAAACAACTATAAAAACTTAATTCATTTAAATAAATGGAAGATAATGAGTTTATGGAATAGAAATAGTTGAAATATTGAACAACATGAATCTAACCATATTTCAAATACTCACCAACATATATGTCCTTAAATATTTAATAGAGTGGATCATCATAGTAAATATTACAATTTACAAAAAACCACCAATATGACCACACAGAATATACAATATATTGAAGCAAAGAACATTTAATACTTATTCAACTTATTAAATATCTCGTATTCATAATATTTTCTTTATACCTGGCAATAATGGAGCCCGTGAAATTAAAAATACTGTAATTTGAGTTGGGCATTTTTTTCCCCGACTCCACAGCTCCTGATCTAAACGAACTGTACCTCAATTAATAAAATATATAAATTGGGTTATCAGCCTAAATAATGAATTGACTTTTTCTCCTTAAAAATTAAATATTATTATATTATACTCACATATCGATCAATATAATCTTACTTTTCTTTAGTTGTTTTTTAAGCTTTGACTTCACCTATCACATGAGATACTTTTTTAAATTGTCTGAATATATTTTTTTGTTCCTATGGACACTAAATAAAAGTAAATATCTCCCTTTAAGCAAAGTTAAGTCGAGTTATCAGCATTATAAAGACATTTTAAAATTGTTGGTTTTTTTAAATTTTTTAATAATGGGCTTTTGAAATACATATGTAAGACTTGGAATACTTTAGGAGGAAACTGGAAAAGTTTTTCTTTTAAAGGATCCTTTGTAAATAACGATAAATTTCAGAATTTTTTAAAAATTTAAATTTTTATATTATTGTTAAAAATTGTAAAATCAAATAATCCCCCAAAAAAAAAAAAAAAAAAATTTACATTTCTGTGGACACGTACAAAATATATACTAATTATTTCAAAATATTTTAAATGAAAACGATTTACTTTGTTTAGCTATTCTTAAAACCAAGCTCAAAGGATATTTTAAAAATAGAATTAATAGTAATGATTATTGAATAAGGTTTATATCTATAGATAACTTCCATTCAAATCCTTACAAGTAGTTCCCTGGGTGGTTAATTCAATTAAGACATTAAATTGGATATTTTAGCAGTATAAAACTGAATTTTCTGTTTGTAATTGTAACACTTTTATACTTTTTATTCTCTGTCAATAAATCCGAAACTTTTATGTATCATTTCTATAAAATGGTAAATATGAAGTATATGTAGAATGAAGAACTTAAATTAGTAGAGATATATTTTTTATAAATTCTATGTTATTGAATGTCAAGATTTTTATAAACTGGATTAAAGAAAAGAACAAGATTATTATTAATTTTATTACAAAGATATTACAGTAAGTGTGTGTGTTCACAAAAGTGTTTTTTTTTATTCAAAATAAAAACTAAAAGAGCAAACAAGCGCAAAAATATAAAAATTCCCTTTAATCTTTCGTTAAGTGCTATCCCCTTTATATTTTTTTCATAAATTTTTTTAAATTGTATTTTACAATTTAAAAAAAAAAAACTAACAAAGAACAAATTGTACCCATCCCTAAAGAAATACCTTTGACCGAACATATTTATGATAAATTTGATCAAGGTAAGAAAATGTATCAAACTCAAGAAAAAGCCGAAGCACTTTGCACAGAAATATAATAAGCATAGACTTGATCTAAGATTTGAAGAATCTTAATGTATTTTGACAAACAGTATAAGACTTTTTCCCAGCCTCTATCAGTAATCCATTTGCAAAAAGTTATAAATTAGAACATACTAATGAAATTCAATCTACCAATACTTTACCAGGTTACTGGCGCATTAAAAGCCGTACTATTCTTAACCAGATCTGAAAATCATACAAAAATAGGCAGCAGCATGAATTTTTTTACCACGTAGTGTCTTAACTCCTGATTTTTTACTACAACAAACAAAACTGCCCTATATAAAACAGAAAGATTACTTATTTTTTGTAAATATAAGTCCTATTAGAAGTAGCAAATAGTTTTACCATCCTATGTTTTTGTAGTACGTGTTAAATAAACTTACAAAATAGCCAAGTAAATTGAACAATATTCTAACAAGTGTTCTTAAAGTAGAACGTCCAATTGTAGTAACAACATTTAACAGCAATTCATCGACTTTAAATAGTAACATATTATAATAAATTGGAAAATTGCGTCAACAAATGCTTTTAGATCTGTTTTGGGCGAAAAATTTCATTAAAAATATGCTTTGAATCATAAATGGAAGGCTGGATAAAAAATAACAACCCAAATATGACAGAAATCGAGTTTCATCACGACAAAGCCAGTCTACACACATCAATGATAACGTGCTTGAAGCTCCAGGAGCTCGGATGGAAAGTTGGTTATTCGAGTTTTATGACATTTGGTACAGGGGCTTTTACAAGATTCTCGTTCTTGCTTGGAATAAAATTTATGCTACACTTCTTAAAAAGCATTAAAATAAAGGGATAAATACGAAATTACTTTTTCTCCAGCTTAATATAACCAATAACAATAATAGAATCTAAAAAGTAATCTTACTGATGTTTTTTGTAACCATTATTTTTTTATTAAAAGCTTCTATGAAATAATCATTAAACTATCAGTATTTGATGAAACTGATGAAGTTCAAATTTCTACCTTAGATGAAATTACTGAATGCCGAGTAAAACTAGCGCAGACACGGGTAGATGCAGTAAGATACTGAAAGATAATTGGCAAAAGGTTTTGAGAAAATGTGATGTGGAATTAAAGTAGATGGGGATTATATAAAACCGCAAAGTGAAAACGTTCTTCTCACCTCTTCGGGGTTCTATGATTCCAAATTAATTGTCGTTTGTGTCCTCTACATTTGATTGAATTTAAATAGAAATTGCATGCCATTTACAACAAATTTAGTTTAGAAGTCGTTTTATAGATTATACAGCGACAATAAATGACTAAATTATTAAAATGTTCATTATTATACATTTATATTAAAGAATCATCAGTAAGCTCCTTGTGATATGTCTATATACTTAAATTGTCAATAAATTAATCTATTGCCACATATTATAAATTTGCTATTATAACAATATAGGACGAGGAGGGGTGGGGGATAAATAGCTTATGACCTCTTAAAATATGGGTGAATTACCTCCTCCCTTGGATTTGCCAGTATCCGGAGGTAGTGACTTGGCCAGACTAAAAGTAACTTAGGTTTACAGTCTCAGCGGCCTTGTAGGGAATAACAACGGTTCAGAGGAGATTGCACACGTTTTTTTTTATATATTTTGTACGTGTCTACAGAAATGTAAAAAGATTTTTTTGGGGGGTTATTTTGATTTTTACAATTTTTTTAACAATAATATAAAATTTAAATTTTTCCAAAAAATTCTGAAATTTATCGCTATTTACAAAAGTCCTTTAAAAAAAACTTTCAGATTGCCTCCTAAAGTAATCCAAGTCTTACATATGTATTTCAAAAGCCCATTATTAAAAAAAAAATTTAAAAAAACCAACAATTTTTAAAATGTCTTTATAATGCTGATAACTTGACTTAACTTTGCTTAAAGGAGAGATTATTTACTTTTATTTAGTGTCCATAGGAACAAAAAAATATATTCAGACAATTTAAAGTATCTCATGTGATAGGTGAAAGTCAAAGCTTAAAAACAACTAAAAAGAAAAGTAGATTATATTAATCGAAATGTGAAGTCTATAATATAATAATATTTAATTTTAGGGGAAAAAGTCAATTCATTATTTAGGCTGATAACTTAATTTATATATTTTATTAATTGAGGTACAGTTTAGATCAGGGCTGTGGAGTCGGGAAAAAATGCCCAACTCAAATTACAGTATTTTTAATTTCACGGGCTCCATTGTGCCAGGTATAAAGAAAATATTATGAATACGAGATATTTAATAAGTTGAATAAGTAATCAAATGTTCTTTGCTTCAATATATTGTATATTCTGTGTGGTCATATTTGGTTTTTGTAAATTGTAATATTTACTATGATGATCCACTCTATTAAATATTTAAGGACATATATGTTGGTGAGAGTATTTGAAATATGGATTTAGATTCATATTTGTTCAATATTTCAACTATTTCTATTCCATAAACTCATTATCTTCCATTTATTTAAATGAATTAAGTTTTATAGTTGTTTTAGCTTCAAATCCAACCAATTGTCAAAATTTAAAGTCTTCTCTAAGCCGAGCTTGGCTGTTATTTTCTATAATTATTTTTTGTTTATCAGGAAATATATATGTGTTTCAAAAATAGCGTTTTGACTATTGACTAGTTATAGTCAAATTTCCTTTGTAGAAATAATAAACTGAAAAATACATACAATAATATATTTATGACGAGGGATCAATTATAAAGTGTATCCTACTATTCTTTTTGTAACGGATCATAAGTAAAGGCTATATGTTGTTACTTCAAATATTTATCTTAATAGTTCATAGAAAATAGCCATGACGTATCAAGTAAGGCAAAAAATCGACGCTGGCAACAAAATGTTGTGTTAATATATTTGGTAAGCTATATTGAAAATCAAATATTTTAAGAGTTGTAAAATGAGTCATTTTTAAGTATTACTTTAAGTTAAATAATTTTCCATGTTTTTTACTGATGACGTCAAGCACTTGTACAATTGTATTCGATATACTTGACTGCTACAAAATAATTTTAATGTTATATAAAATGATATGACCATAAATGAATAAGTTTAAAACGATTGTATACCAGCTAAGTTCTAAAAACACTGGATTATCAACAATATACTTTATGCATAGATGGTGCAATTATCTACAAAGTTGGATTACTTATTTATGCAATGAATATTTTCCTTTCTTGCATTAAAAAATATCATTGATATTTGAATAAGCTAGAAGTTCTATTCATTAAAGGATAAATTTTGTTATAAACCCTTCTTTACTTCCCTTCAAATCCGACTTCCCTGAACTGTTAATCCACCTCAACTATAAAATGGATATTTTTAGTATTATAAAGCTGCAAGATATTGAAGTCTTCCTTTACATTTCAAAATCTATAGCTATTATGAAAAATAAATTGTTTTCGGTAAAATTTTGAAATATTATATTTTTCAAAAAATAAAAAATTGGAAAATGCATAATTATTAAAAAAAGATTAGATGAGAAGAAATCAAGAAAGAACAAGTGAATGGGACACATGCTCCAAGTTTCCCCTCCAATAATCAGCATCATTCTGTTAAATATTTTATCCAGGCTTGTGACACTCCCATTAAGAACTACAACCTTGCATACTAGGCTTGACAGTTGAAAGGGTTTGTAACATTTACTCATTGACTTTTTTAGAATAATAAAAGAATATTACTATGCAAAAACCACATCATTCAATTAAATATTTACATATATGTATCTATGTAAATAAAATATATATTCCAGTAAAGTTGCCTGTAATTGTCGACTCCTAATATTCCG
>NW_027291342.1:0-3771 GCF_016086655.4 Lepeophtheirus salmonis | reverse complement strand
AAATCAAGTTACATCCGTGTTATCAGGAGAATCTGTTACACTAAAACTATCCATTTCTAGCTCAAGGACGACTGGTCCTTTATATATTAGCTTTTTCACCAAATATGGATACAGAGTAAGTTTACTAAATTTATGGAAAGGTATCCTTGACATGGCTTCTTATCTATACTCAAGAATGTAATTGACTTTGGAGAAATTAGGCTGACAAACATCACTTCATTTTCTCACCGAAAAAAGAATCTACAGACATTCAGAACATATAGAGGGATTCATGAAGAAAGCTCGTTATTTAACGATGATTTTAGTCAACCAAGTGATGAATACTCAAAATCATATTAATAACCATAACGTATCGTTAATTTCTAAATAGGCAAAGTCAACTCCGCAATAATTTTTGAATGCAATGCCAAATTTATTTGTTCAAAATGTGAGTCCAAGACGGAAAAAATCGATGTATGCACAAAGGTTGTTGATAACATACGAAACAAATGTACAGTTAACTGTTTTGAAATAAACCTAACTCCAAATCCAAATGTAGTTGACTTCAAGCCATTGGTATACTTATTTCTTGACGTAAGTTTTTGATTAATATATTTCTATAGTCAAACCTCTATTAAGCGGTCAAGTAATGAGTAACTGGAAAAGTGTTTGATTAGTACAGGTGAGCTCCTAAGCCAGATTTCCTACTAACAAACAAATCTATATTTGAAAACTGTATGTGGCCGCTTTATGCGGTGAGACTCTAAAAATAGCTGGCTGTTAGACCAGGTTTTCCTCTTTTTATTATTTGGACAACTCTTTTCTTAAATAATATTGCTATCGTAGAGTGTTGTGATTGATTCAACTTCTATTACGAAGGCAAGTGGATTTTATAATATTCTGACCGTAAGAATAGACCCAGGGAACTGGAACATTATTTCCATGTCCGAAATTTTTGGCAGTGGATCAGGTATTTATTAATTTTTTTATGTAAATATTGTAATAACTCTAGTTATTTGACACTTTATTATTTCCTATTTCATACATAACAAGAAAATCTGGAGAATATTGGGATCGAAGTGGATGTATTAGAAACATTTCCAGGAATACAACCCGAAGTCTTGGAAAAAAATTCTTCGATACTCAAAATAAACTTTGGAAATGTATCTTTTAAAAGTCAACAGGAAGTCCGTTTTATCTTCTACTATCGAACTGCTACATTAATAAATGGTAATTTGCCAACAACAAGAGTTCACTTGATGGACATATTTTTTACAAGGACGCCGATTTTGAATGATGAGGTATTTCATAAAGTCAAATTTCTTTATATATGTAGTTGAAAACGGGGCTAGTTATATTGAAATCGAGTTTTGAAGTGGATTTTCAAAACAATTTCCTACTTTTTCCATCAATTGATAACCATGGAAAAAGATCATTTTAACAAATTGTCATTTAAATTTTTTTTATAATGTAAATAATACCATAAATCCAGATGGGAAGGTAAAAAAAAAATCATGTGAAAAAGAAGCACATGACTTATGATTGAACACTAAATTTATATTTTTATCATATACTTTCAAAAAGTGCCCACGTTGTATGGCTGATTAGAAATAAATTCCATTGCGAAATTTAAGAATGATCTGTTCGCCCATTTTGTATTTAAAGTATGTTTGAATACCAAAAACAGAAAAGTTGCTTCAACTGAAAAAAATGTCAATAAATTCTTAAGTTATAGTGTTCTGATTTGAGTATTTTTAATAGAGCAATCCTAAAAAATAACTAAAATACATAGAAATTTTCTGTATATTTTTTCTGAACCTATTTCTGTTGAAAAGGCACCGTATTGTATTTATTTAATTACTTTATTATTTTTCCTTAACTCTTAGATTATTGAAGAGGATATTTTGGCACATAATTTCAAAAATACAAAGTACTTTGCAGGAAAATTCTCATTGTCTATTCCGGGTAACCTCATAACAAAAGTTAGTCATAAAGGTTAGACTTTTAATTAATTAATCATTAGGCCCTTCCAATCACCGTGGAATGAAAATTTATATTTACAATTCCCCAAATAACGAAGTCAAGCTCGAGTTGTGTGATTTGAGTTACACAAACATAGGTTTTAATTATCCTTGCCTCCGCCTTACACCTGAATCGACACTTGAAACAACATATGATGAAAATCGGAGTTTTGGTACAATGCATTTCATTGGTCTTTGTCCAGTGAAGGAGCCTCGGGATGGTACTCTGATCAATTTAAATATTCCAATTGAAATACAATTCAAATTCAAGGTTCCTGAGGGAGTTACTCTTTCTTCTAATGGTAAAATACATATCCATTAGACTGCACTGTTGTTCTTTTAATATTCTTCTCTCCACACACAAATACCTTTTTATCACATAAAATATTATATACCTTTGTTTTAATAAATTAAGGGGTCGAATGATTCCTAATTTCCCTGTTTTTATCAAATTTAACTTATTAAAGTTTAAGTTTAGTTGAAGTGACAGTTGTTTAACAAAAAGATGTAACTTTACCTTGTTTAATCAAACAGGAAATATGCCCTGAGATGATAAAAATATTAACCCATAAACGGATTAACAAAAAAATAAATCAAGTCTAAATTATGCTAATATCTTATGTTACAGAAAGTTTGGGTACAATTGTGAGTATATCATTTGGAAATGAATCCAGTACCGTCATTTACTATGATCATGATCTTTCAAAGATCCAAGAAATCTCACCTAAGCCTCCATTTATAACAATGCTTGATATTTCTTTTGCTCAGAAAGAGAAGTCCCTTATGTCGAGGATTATTTTCAAAACGGATGCCGAGTCTCGGGGCAACTATAAAGTCATCATCAAAAATAATCCTCAATTTATGTTGTTTAACATTTCAACTCATTACGTGGGTCAAAATTATATTTGTAAAGAAAATGGAGGTTTTTTTATTCCAAAAATTGAGAAAGTTAATTGCAACACGGGATTTGAATGGGTTATGAAGGTGATTTATAATTTTCAATTGAACTTAATTTTAAGAAGAATTTGTGGGTTATAGGATCTCATTAATTGTGGCACAGATGAATTTGATAATGCTCGACCTTTGGTTGATGAGTCCACAATTGAGTACTTCCTATCTGTGATTCCCTGCAATGATTTTGAAGGAAACACGTTCACATTGGAATATAAACTTGAGCACGCCCAAGGAACAATTCCCGAAGATGGAAGCTTTTTATCTCATCAATTTAATTTTTTTAAAAATTCAAACGATGTAATCATATATATAAACTGTTCCCTAGAGAAAGAAATACATAGAAACGACAAGATGCGCCAAGGATTTAACAAATTTAACAATGGGAAAAAGAGATATAATATTGCGTCACATTTCTTTGTTTTTCTTAAAATAATAAGAGAGTCCAACAGCAAAAGTTGAAAAAAACAGTATATGGTCAATTTAATGGAATATGATCCCCAGATATCAACTATGGCCTTCTTTTTTCTCTCAGAACCTCGTGGCCTTCAAAAAAATGCCATACATTTTTTAAGATTAAAAGCTGATTTAAGCCCTCGGTATTGAAAGTAGGGATAAATTATGTTAATATATTTTAAAGCCAAATTTAAAAAAATTCTAAAGCCCTTTTTAAAATGTCGTCATAATATTTATAACTCGAATTATCTGTCTTGAAATTGGAAAATAGTTGTTATTTATTCAGAGGCTCATAGCTTCAAGACGAATTGATTAAAAAAGTTTAAAAGTATCTCATTGGATAGCTGAAAGTATAAACTTTAAT
>NW_027291341.1:0-833 GCF_016086655.4 Lepeophtheirus salmonis | reverse complement strand
TTATTGGGCTATGCTACTTTTGAGCTCAAATTAGAATGTAATAGACGAATAAATGATTTATAGATATTTTCATTTAAAAACGAAATCATTCGACTCGAGGTCTAAGAGATTTCTTTCGTTTGAGAGGTTCAGGCAAAATATATAAAGATACTTGTGTATTTGGAGATCACTTTTCTATTACGTTTATAGAAAATTACGTTGTGAAAATTTCTACTTACTTAAATTATGAACGGCTGAGGCTTAGAGAACCAATCAAATCTTTAGTGCTCTTTACTGTATATTTATAAAAAAGGCGAACTCTACATATACCTATGAGTAGCTCTCAGGATAGCCTACATTCTGCCTTTATTAATTAAATTTAATTTTTTATATTATTAATTATTAAAATGTATTATATATAACTTATGACGAACTCTTAATAGTACTGAGTAGTTGTAATAAAATTACAGTTATGTAGCACGCCCACCCAAAAGGAAGCTGGAATATTTTTTCTCAAAATTGAACATGAAATAAATTTTCGAAATTAAGTTAAATAGATAAAACAGAGGTATTAAAACTACAGCTAACAATCTCGGGTATCTCAATTCATCCCAGAAATTTGAATTTAAACCTTATAATTCACCGTAATATTTCTTTGAAATATTGTCTATCATTTTATAGATATAAATGATTGAACCTTTCTATATAATATTCGTGCATTTTTCATTAAAATATATAGTTTTTAACTAAATCCATACGAAAAAGGTTGTGTGTGTCTTTGTTTTGAACCTCAGTCACTGCTTCCTCCTTTCCAAATAACCGTGTTCAGTTGAGGGCATAGGAACTATGGGAAG
>NW_027291340.1:0-766 GCF_016086655.4 Lepeophtheirus salmonis | reverse complement strand
TTTCAGATAGGGTTTGTACAAGATTATAAAGTATGTTTCATTCAAATAATATTAAATATTATATGTTCGATTGAACTTTGAATAATAATGTAATTAATTCATATCAATGATAATGTATTTATATGTTAGTTGCCGAACAGAAAGGGATAGGATATTTCATACAGACTTTATCGATGATTCATATCCCCAATTTATGAGTTTCGAAGGATCAAAATAATGTTATTTTAGGTAATTACATTTTATTTAGTCGAGAGATTGTAAAGTCGCAAGTATTTACACTCGGAGTTGAATAGATTTGAATCACAATAAGTTTAATTCAAATATTCCCCCATTAATGTTGTCTTAATGAATGTAATTAATTTATTGGGATAAACAAGATTCTTGTATTTGGTGCCAAAGTAGTACCAACTGGAAACATCAGGTAGACTATTGATTTCCAATATCCCCATTCCTATGCTAAAAGGGATAAAAATATTGTAACTAAGTAAATCTAATTCCCATGAAGTAATAATTATGAGTTACATGTATTTACTCACAATTTGGAACACAAAAAAAATATGTATAATTATCTATAATTTGGAGTCAAATTTTAAAATAGCTTCACATTTGGAGCCGGGATCTCTAAATATTATAAATCCAACCCCAAGAATATATTCAAATAATACTCTAGAAGTAAAATTTAAATTCTCAGTCTCTGAAATAATAAATCAACATCAATTTTTTGATTAAAACTACACACATCTAAAGTCAATTATTCTCAATTTAT
>NW_027291339.1:0-4926 GCF_016086655.4 Lepeophtheirus salmonis | reverse complement strand
TAAAAACGAGAAGAGGCGGTCGAAAGTTTGTGGATGACTGCAAAACGCATCTATAGAGGCTTAGCAAAACATCTCACAAGACCCCTCTTCGATCCGGTACTGATAGTTCATTTTCAAAGATTATGCAAAAAAAAAACAAAAATATGCGATTTTATATTTATATTATATTCTAACGAGGTATTATTCGTCCCGGTACAAAATCTTAGTCTTAGTTGTGAATAGAATGAATAATTCTCGTTAATATTGTAAAACCTTCCTCTCTCTTGACGGTTTATGTATGGAGTTTTTCCCAAGCACAACCATATATTAATATATAAAAATCCCTTTAGGGTATACTCAAAACGTCTCTGTTACGTTACCCAATGGCCACTGGGAAGCTTAGGGCTACGGTCTACCCTGACCTTAATTTGCCTTGAGATATGATGACTAAAAAGCTGAAAAAAAGTACCTTGATTTAGCTGCAAAATATTAGAAATTGAATATTTTACATATCTTACCAGGTATAAGTCAAAGGGATTCTGATAATGATCGTTGCAAGTCTCATCCTATTTAATTTAAACATTTGAAGCCAAAAGTTATTTATCAGCAATAAAGTATTACAAATACTCACAGTATATGTTAAAAAGTGTAACAACTTCTTGAGTAAAAGACTAAGAACATGTAAAATTAAAGTAGTCCTCCTGTAGCAACACTTACTATGTTCATTCAAAATTATTCATTTGTGATCCTTCTTCCTCTATTCCCTCAGCTTAAGTACAGTGGTAGAAAAAAAGGTTCGAATTCATTATAATAAGAACAACTTTGCCATATTAATTACTCAAATGCCATAACTTCATAATTAATTACAAAGGACTTCAAGTTGAAAAGATAGATTTATGCTATAATATATATATATATGAGAGCGAAACTTCAGCTGAGCGAAACTTTCTAGGGAAGAACTTGACAGGGAGTAACTTCCGGTCACGTTACTACTCTCTCCTACTCCTTCTCATCTATCGACAATCATCAATTTCAGAATCCCCTTTTCTCTTCCCTTTCTCTTTTTTACAATTCAAATATCCCTTCTCAGGATCACTTACTCCCCCTGCATCAAGCTCAACTTTGAATTGAATCCTACAAGTTACCAAAATCATCATCATTCAAAGATCATACTAGGACTTGTAGTAGATTTCTAGAATATGTCATTCAACTGAACTGTGTTAACAAAAGAACTGAATACTTTACATATTAATCGTATTTCGTTCATTGAGGTAGCAGTTTACTTGAGTCTACTCAAGCTATTGAATGCAAAAATTATTCAACAGACGCTTCCTCGAGCATCATAAATTCTATATAATATCCAAAAATATATCCCGGTCCACCGATTGTGCAGGTTTTTCTTAATTAAAGATCATTTATTAACTAAAATGAACCCTTACGTTAATATTGGGTTAACTAGAGGACAAGTTAAAGAAGTTATATCCTTATTCATGTGATATGGAAGTTTTAGGATATAAGGAATATTGAACTGAGCCCAACTAAAGTCAACTAGCTTGTATTCCTTAATACTAATTTGAATTCAGTGCAATTTGATCCAAATTAATACTATAATGTAGTAATCAATGATACACGATATATTTCAAATGTATATTAAATAAATGTATATTTAATATTTAACAATTTTTTCGTTACAATTTTTTAAATTTTTGCATTATTGTTTATCCATATTTTTTAAAATATCAGTTTGAATCATTCCAAAAAATGGTGGCAAAGTATTTTAATTGGAGGGAGGGGGAGGGTGTATCCTAAAACTGATTGATGCAGTGAATGAATCTTTTTAGTGAACTGAATAAAGACCTTTGTCAATATCAGCTGCCTGCTTTATGTTTTTTGATGGAGAAAATGAATAACTGCAATAAAGAGGAGAACCTTCATCAGTTTAGAAATAACATTAGTGCAACGAAAATATAATAACTATATTTAATCAAAAAACTTAATTTTTAAGAATAAAAGTGGATGTTTGAATTTTTTTCCAAAACATTCTAAAAACTAAGCACCCCCCCAAAAAAAAAAATAGAATCGTGTCGATGCCCTGTCACAAGCTAAGAAATGCTTTGTGCAGGTTAGGGTACTCGGGTTAAATAAATATTTTTTTACAATTCGTTGCGTCATTGTAAAAACTTGAGAATCCTGGCAATAACAATGTGTGGATTTTAGCCGGCAGACAATACTGTTGCATATTGCAGGGATAGCTTGTAGTATATGGATTATTTTTGAGTTTTTTTTTGTAGCTACTACAGAATGAACACGCTACTGTAGTTTCCTTTCTTTTCATTTGTATTGTTGCTTCGTTGGAGGGGGTTGTGTACATGTGAGCTCTGATAATAATAATTTTTGTTTTATTTCCTTATATACTACAGTTTATCCCTGCAGAGTGTAATCAATCTATTTATATAAGTAATTATATTACAGGGTTGATAATTTTGAAGCCAAGTCCCCAAATGATGAAAGCGAGCAATGCCCCTGTCGAAAACATATAAAAATGTGAAAAATCCAACCTTGATGTAAAGTTTATATTAAAGAAAGTGATTCTTGCTATGAATAGCTTCCCTGAAGATTCATGCGGAGAGGCTATTCAAGGATTGATTTTTTTTTTTTTTTTAATATTGTTAACCTGGAGAGTTCCATGATAAATAAAGTGAATAAAGTTATTGTAATTTATAATCATTGATTCATGGATTCTATAAAAAGAGAAAATAAAAGTGCCTATAAAATTAATTAAAGAGATTATGAGTTATAACAAATTTAAAAATTACTTTTATAATTTAATTTATTATTTCTGAAATTTCTTATTCTATATTTAAAGATTAGTAAAACTACTGAAATGCTGGAAGAATTACATTGAAAATGGTTTCCAATTTTATAAATACAGTCTAAATATACAGTTAATCAAACTGAGCAATAAATTGTTGTAAAACCCTTGGGAAGCAGACATAGAGATGTGGCTCTTTGCACTGGCATTTTGTGTACACCAAACAGTCCCTATAGCTCCCTCAAACAAACGCTGACGTTAACTTATGCTACAACAGCATTTTCAAGTAAAACTTCGTCACTCTATTGGAAGAGGGAGTTTGTGCGAAGATTAAAAATTAGACAATACGCATAAACTTACCACAAACATTGATCCTTGAAGATAGTTTAACCTTCCTCCCACTTCTGGTTGAACGGCCTCTCCATGGATTGAAGAGAAAGCTATTTATTTGTAACTTACATATTTAATATTTATGTTCAATACATGCAACTATCATATATGATATGAATGTATTTGTATTTATCTTTATTGATCAAATAATACCTATATTGTTTATAGATATTTACTCCTATGTCACAATACATATGTATGAAAAGTTTCAAAACATAATTATAAACGTACAATCATAATAAAAAAAACATCTGAATAAATCATAGCTGTTAGAGCTTATGGAAAAACAAAATTGAATATATTTTTGTACATATAAAATCTCTATTAATAATAGTATATAAATTGTAATATACTTTTTCCGTTCATTCCTTCTTTTCTTTACGTGTCATTCCTTAATTTCTTTCAGTTATTTGTATAATATTTAAAACAAAACATCGATTATATATTTTTATATCCAAATATAGTTTATATGTTCCTTTTGAGGTAACATCACAGATAATGTTACTTTATCCTTCCTAATGACGTTCCTTGTACCTTTGATATAGGTATACAATCTTTTCTTCTTTCACAGTGTTACTTCAATAACACAAAAATACACCACGTATTTTGTTCTCAACTGTCGATTCCCTCGTCTCGCTTGATATGGCACGTCGTTACCTTTATTGTATCATGCAACCTTTCTTCAAAAAAGAAAAATTTTAAAAACCCGAAATCGTCCAGTAGTTAGCCAAATAAGTCAATTATGCCAACTGCTATTTATATTTTTTAAGTAATCCTAGCCTATCATTGTCATATTAATTATCCATTTTAATATTATAAATTCATAATATTAAAATCTTACATAGTATTTTACGATATACTGTATTATGACACTACTTAATAATATTCAATTAAAAACGTAGCTATACAATTGGATTTTTATATGAAAAAATTCATAGAAATAATAAAATGGCCAATATATATATATATGGAGCATTTCACGTTAAGTGTACACACTTTTTTTTGCAATTTATGGTATGATCAATACCGATTTTAATGATTTTTGGTGAGCTGGCTTTTCTATTTAAAAGAAAAGAGAATGTGAAATATTAGGGCCCCTGACGAGTTTAAATATAGAAGAAAAATACCAATATACCAAAAAAGCAGCTCTACATACTCTAGTTAATGCCTCATTGGAAGAGATCCCATTAAGATCCCACTCTGAATTTTGGATATGTTTGAATACATATATTGAGACCTTTTCTACCAAGATTAAAACAAAATCAGCTTTGCTGCTTGGCAGGGCCGTCATTTTGACGGCCGCGCCAGAGCCCCAAACTTTTATTTTTGATTAGAATAAGATTATGATTGAATATAAATTATTGTTTGGGTTCAGTTGCATCTTTGACGTAACTTTTGTTAAAATCGAGCCACGATGAGAGTAATTATGGTCTTCTGAACAACACTGGTCAAATGCATTAGGCCAACTTTGAGAAGGCCTAAAGCAGCCCAGGTGAGTTACAGAACTCTAATATTTCATACCCTTTTTTCTTTACAAATCCTCAAAATCGGTGAGGGTCAGGCCGTGAGGTTGTGTACAGAATGACCCGTGTTTATTATATACGACAAAGGATCAACAAGAAATTGTACTCTTGTCCTGTTAGAAACGGAGAATAAGTATAGAACAACTTATTACTTCGTTTATTTATTAAAAATCATAAATTATGGATAAAACATGAAGCACCAAGTGAGACGAGGAAAAGGAA
>NW_027291338.1:0-816 GCF_016086655.4 Lepeophtheirus salmonis | reverse complement strand
CTCCCTGGTCCTCTTTATTCTCCCTGATCCTCTTTATTCTCCCTCTTTATTCTCCCCTGATCCTCTTTATTCTCCCTGATCCTCTTTATTCTCCCCTGATCCTCTTTATTCTCCCCTGATCCTCTTTATTCTCCCCCTGATCCTCTTTATTCTCTGGTCCTCATTATTCTCCCTGATCCTCTTTATTCTCCCTGATCCTCTTTATTCTCCCCTGAGCCTCTTTATTCTCCCCTCTTTGTTCTCCCTGTCTCTTTATTCTCCCCTGATCCTCTTTATTCTCCCTGATCCTCTTTATTCTCCCTGATCCTCTTTATTCTCCCCTGATCCTCTTTATTCTCCCTGGTCCTGATCCTCTTTATTCTCCCCTGATCCTCTTTATTCTCCCTGATCCTCTTTATTCTCCCTGATCCTCTTTATTCTCCCTGATCCTCTTTATTCTCCCTGATTTATTCTCCCTCCTCTTTATTCTCCCTGATCCTCTTTATTCTCCCCTGATCCTCTTTATTCTCCCTGATCCTCTTTGTTCTCCCCTGGTCCTCATTATTTCCCTGATCTCTCTTTATTCTCCCCTGATCCTCTTTATTCTCCCTGTCCTCTTTGATCCCTGGTCTTTATTCTCCCCTGTCCTCTTTATCTCCCTGATCTTTTTATTCTCCCTGTCCTCTTTATTCTCCTGATCCTCTTTATCCTCTTTATTCTCCCCTGTCCTCTTTATTCTCCCTGATCCTCTTTATTCTCCCCTGATCCTCTTTATTCTCCCTGATCCTCTTTATTCTCCCTGATCCTCTTTATTCTCCCTGTCCTCTTTATTCTCCT
>NW_027291337.1:0-3623 GCF_016086655.4 Lepeophtheirus salmonis | reverse complement strand
GAAAGCAAAAGAAATGATTGTTTTCAAAACAAACTAAAGTGTTTCTTGGAGTAATCCGAGAAGCTTTTTGACGTAGCTACTTGTTAATGTACTTCGTTTGAATCTTTTGTATAGAACCTAAAAAATTCACATCCATGGAAAAGTTAATTTGTTGGATCAAAGAAACAAGAGGAAAATGTTTATAGACGATGTCGATAAGAAATAACGTTTATATTAATTAAATGACGTCAGAAACAGGATGGAAAGTCAATGAGAGAAAAAAAACAGCTATGCTTCACTAAAAAAATCGGATTTTGTCTAGAAAAAATCCATAACTATATAAAGAGTTGATTTTTTTCGGAAATGTGTTCAAAAATAAAGGCTTCTCAACAGATACACCATCGACTTCAACGAAAAATCAAAATAATTCGCCTTTGCCAACAGTTGCAAGGGTCTGTGGTAGATAAGGGTCTGTTGCTCTTGCAGTTTTTGGCTGATTTGGTTTTAGTTTTGTCGAAAATTCAACTCTGACTATTGATAAAAACAAGATTCACAGATCACAGTATCTAAAGCATGCGGAGAGCCATCAACAAGGACAAGGTTGGAATTTAGAGGGCATATATTCCGTTGGATGTGAAGGAATTGCAACTAACACTAGTTGGAAAGGTGGCGGGATTCAATATTAAGAGAAACCTTTGCAATGGTGCATTTGTATGCTTTATGCCAATGAGTTACCCCTACCTCATTTTTTTTAAAGACTTTATTAATTCAGAGAAGTTACATATAAAATATATTTATATATATAATTCCCTCAACCAAAGTCAAACTTGTTGAAAAATTTCTATATATGAAGTTACTAATAAATCCATTTTCAACAAAACGTTCCTTGTGTAAAAAATATTCCAGGACACATTGAAAAACGATTGGCTGCCTGTGAAAATGAAACTCTCGTTACTTTTTCTTGTGGAGACTGTTAATTCACCTAGCTTGCCGAAGAATTTGTTCGATCAACTGAGTACAGATCAAAAATATATGTATAAAATATGTCAAGGCGTTTCAATTGGTTTCAAGGCGTTTCCTCAGCTGCAAACTTTAAACCTGGAAAATTGGCACACTTAAGATGGCTTACTAATGCTGATTGTTTACTTATATTTTACGAAAATACTTATGATCCATCAAAAAACTTGCAAATGCTTGTCAACTACGTGCTTAAAGTCTACACTCTAGTGTGATTCCGTAGGTCGTATGGACCTTATTATTGAAAAAATATTTTTTTTTCCACACCTGGACAGCCTAATTGTCAGTATGTTGTTTGATGAGCAGGACCAAAATCCGGAGTTGGCACTACCAACAATAATAAAAGCTAGGGGAACTGAAATTAGCACTAAAAGAAGAATTTTTAAACCACCAAAAGTAAACTTTTTTTTGCAAAAGACTACACCAAGATTATTGTGTGGCATAAATGTCAAGTTACAGTACGATCAGTTCTTTGAAATTTGTCTTATAAGAACCTTCAAATCATGGCCAAAAATAGTGAATTAGAAATTTTTGATTTTCCTTGTCATGCTCAATCAGTGGAAAGATGTGTGAAACTGGTAACAGATGCCTCACAATGTGTAACTAACGCTAGTCCTAGAGATGACTTTATAAAAATAGATTGCAATCTCGAGAAGAAATGCCAAATTTGGGGTACAAAAATAAGTTCAAATTCTGGGTGTTGTCGTGGATTATAATCTCTAATTTACTGTTATTATTTTTCTATATTTTAAATCATTGATTTTAATAATAAAATACCTTTCAATTCGTGACTGCTATTCTTTTATTCGGGCTCACTACAAATATTTCGAGTACTCCTACAGAACTAGAACTATACATAGAGCTAGCTCTCTTGAGCTGTAAAAGTAGGATAGCAGAGAATCGGACACAAGGTAACCCTATTCGAAATGAAGATTTCCGTGAGAAGACGAATTTATTTTTTTATGGTCGAAAATGGCAAAAACAGGGTTTGATTGAAGCACTTTTTTGACTTGGTTAAATGCCTCATGATGATCGTGAGTCCAAATGAATAGACCATGTTTTGTTAAAACTGTTCTTAAAGGGACTGCCTTTGTTAGAAGATTTAAAAAAAATCTACCTAATTGATTAGACATTCCTAAAAATCTTCTCTACTCACCTATATTTGTGGGTGGGGCACAGTGAGCTGGAGGAGCATAGTTTTGGAAAATAATATATCTTCAAATGACACCCCAAACTCATAAGATGTTACTTCTAGCTTTCAGAATCTGTTGAAAATACAATAATTCAGGTAAGGAACCATAGTTGTCAACGATACGATTTCTAAATGTGGCCAAAAACATGAGTTTAAGCCACTTACAAAATGTTTTTCCTAATTTGTTGAATTTTCTGGTTGCCATATGATTTTATATTTTTTCGTAAATTATGATCTTGTCTTGAAGTCCAATATCAGTAGTATACGCCAAATGTTATAACCTTGTATTTCTATTAATCTTGGTAATAAATGACCCCTAAGAGAGTGATTCCCACGCCATCAGACAAATAAACATTTCATGATAGACTTCTTTTGATTAAAACAATCATTTGGATTATTATAAGGAATAACAAATAATATATGGCTGTCAGTAATCATACAACACACTTGAACTTGCAGTTTATTCAATTTAATTGCAATCATAAAGAGATGCCAAATTCAAATACACGTTCTCTAGGAGCGAAAATATGAGTGCCAATTATTTTCAATAAAGCGAGAGCGAAATCACTGTTTCAAAAACTTACCAGGAGCGCGTGACAAATCGTACGGCAATCGCACCACCTTCGCGACAACTCCAATTTTTCCATCGCAACGCTCACTTAAGGCAAAATCGGCTCTGTGTGGTTGCTGCTTAATAATTGCATTTTTGAAACAATTTACAGGAAAAATATTCGAGAATGCTTACTTTAGAGGGAGAAGTTAACACCATGACAACCTGTTAGATAATAAACAAAAAATAGCATTCGCATCAAAAATTTAGCCTTTTCTAGATGCTATTGGTTTTTTTCTAAAAAAAAATCCAGTCCTTAATTACACTCATCCAGATCCAACAAAGAGGGCTTACTCCTTTTGTGGATAAGAAACCGAAACAAAAGCAAACACGTGTTCTACAAGTGCTCAAGGATTCAATGTATTAGGAAGGCAATGAAGAAGAAGAATCTTGGGGAGTACGCGGTGAAGCTGGGGGTCCTACACTGCCTCATATCGACATCAAGCATCACTCGAATTGCAGAAAAATTGAGAGTTTGTTTTTAAATGTCCTCTCAATCTTCTACGCGATCCAGTGCAGAGAGAAGGGGATCCAAGGCGGTATCGAGAAATATATGGAGCAATAGTTCGTTATTCTAGTCTTCATATATAAAGGAGCCCGGCTTGGATTGGGAGAATGGACGGGCAGAAGTGTATAGGGAAAGATGGATGGATAGAGGGAAAATATATGTCATATCAAATATGTTTAACATGAATTGTTAATTTTAAAATGTGAGTTTTTATACTTCCGTTACAAAAGTATCTCTATGATCAACTGTAATTTCTTTGTATGAATTCCCGTCTTCCATTTCCGTTACCTTCAGAGTATTTTTACACTGTCCGACTT
>NW_027291336.1:0-2652 GCF_016086655.4 Lepeophtheirus salmonis | reverse complement strand
TGTTCCTATGACAAACAATTTCTGACTAAAAACACAGTGGTAATATTGACTTTTGGTTCTTTATGATGTCGGGTATTGTTTTTCGGTGAGGACTGTGACACCAATTTAATCTATTTTTTCTTCTATCATGATTAGCTTGCTGGTTTTTGTATGTTCTATATATTAAATGAAAGCTGTGAGCCTAAGCCTTCAGTTATGTACTAGAACTTCCTAATAAAACTCACTAATCTTATCAAAAGATACAAGTGGAATTGTCTCAAGACTTTTTTCCTCCCAGTATGTTTTTTTCTTCAATTTTCCCTTTCCTCTTAGAGTAGAGGTTGCAAGTGGATAAAAACAGTTCGATGTGCTAGGCGCTCTCAAAGAAGCGTAAAAGCACATGGAAGTGAAAGAAAAAGGCGCCCAGCTAAGGAGAGCTAAACACTTCTCTCCTAAATACTGAAAAGTTATTATCTACATCTGTATATTTTTTTAAATAAAAATGAAGTTAAACAAAAATTAATTAAATTTTTTTAAAGAGATACTATGTTATGAGAAACCATTAGACGGTTCCAAATTGTAATATCTGGACTACGAGATAAGTTCGTAACTCCTCTTCTATTATTAGGGATCCCATCAGATGTCGCCAAAGCTCAAACAAAGACACGTAAGATACATAACTGTTTTTGAGTTGAGTATGATTATGATATATTTCGAATGATAAGTCATCTTCCACTTCGAGGCAGGCAGAAATATCAAGTCCTCTGTCATCTAAATAGATTATTTTGACAAAAGCAACATTTGGAACTTACAGTAAAACAAATTCTCAAGGCAATGTTTGAGAAGATAACTCCATGTAGATATTTTTTTCCGAGTTGACTGTCTCTTGCAAAAACATATCGTTTTCTAATGCATTGAACTGTTCGTTTTGTAACTGGAGTCATCGGGTGGTTATTGAGGCTCTCGTTAGTATAGATGATTTAAGATATTTAAAGTGTACACGGCCAATTGTAATATTATAAACTGATTATTTGAGCTGAAGTGATCTTGCGTCCACATATACAGTAACAAAATCATCCTATTTACCGTCTTCATTGTCACAACTGTACTTTTAACATTATTTTGGAAATTTTGTGAAAATACTAAAGTATTTTAGCTTTCCTTTAATGGAATTTCATCAAGCAAATATTAACTATCTTTGCAATATAAAGCTCCCAAAAATTATTCTCAAAAAATAACGTTTAAAAGTACCTCTTATGATTTAATTAATAATACATTTTTTTAAATAATTTTATAGGTTGATGTGTGCTTTTTACCTTTTGTTAAATAACTTTCATTTTCCCTGTTTTATATATGTTCTATGTAAAATTTCAGGGTTATAAAAAAAAGTAAATATAATATCCATATTCATATAATTGATGAGAAAGGGGGAATCTTTTTGGACCAGAATCGAGCCATGTTAACTGCACATAACTTTGGCACTTGGCGGACCTGTGAGGAGGGGCACTGTCCTGAGTACACACGTAGTTATCCTCCGTGTACTTGGTCAACAGCCAAGGCAAGATGGTGTACCTAAGCACCTTATAGTTGGCCTCCTGGATGATTTTCTGTCCAGCCTTGAAAAATAACATATGCATCTTCTTTTCCATCAGAGGCCACAGCTCCGATGACCATTTTTTTACACTTTTAAGTAAGTGTATTGACTATTTTATTGGTGTCAGAATTTCTTGATTAATTTTGCAGAAAAATTTAAATAAATAGAATATTACATTCAACGAGAATCATTTTGACTCATAACTGGTAAGAAAACTCCATTCTTAACATTCTATGGTTGAATATAATAGGGCGTATTACTATTCCCCCATGCCTATTAATATAAATCTACAGTGTAGAAAAATAAGTATTTGATCTTGTCGATTTTGTAAGTTTGCCCACTTATCAAGATTTTAAATGAGGTTAAGATTTGGAAACTGGGCAGGCCACTCCATGACCTTAATGTGCTTCTTCTTTTTAGTCACTCCTTTGTTGGCATGGTGGTAAGTTTTGGGTTATTTTTATTGCTATGCTAGAAGATCTATTTTCAGTTCCATGCCCTGAGGTAAAGAGGTTGTCACCCAAGATTTCCCAAAGGAGTGTCCATCTTTCCTTCGATGTGGTGAAGTTGTTATCTCCCCTTCGTAGAGAAACACTCCCAATACATAATGTTTCCACCCCATGCTTTACGATAAGGATTTTTTTCTCCAAACACTTATGTTTTGTTTATATAATCAAATATCCCTCACTATTAAAATAAACCCACCATTAAAATTATAAACTGTTATTTTCTTTGACAGTGGGCAAACTTAGAAAACCGACAAGCCATCAAATACCTATTTTCTCCTGCGTAGGTCGTTTTTTAATTATTATCATAATTTATAATTGCTTATAAAGTATAATACTTAAAAGAGACGGATTAACTTCAACGCCATAGTGTTTAACTTTCAAAGGACATTCGATCATGTTTGAGCTGTGTCCAAATTATGATTATCCATCCATAACGATGTCAAGGAATGTGGTATTGTATTACTTTTAGTATTACACTATATTATATGCTAATCTTATAAAAACTGTTTCAATTCTATAACCTAAGATATTTTTTTTGTTGGCCCGGAGTTAGGGCTGTTTATTGTCCTC
>NW_027291335.1:0-2956 GCF_016086655.4 Lepeophtheirus salmonis | reverse complement strand
ATGGCATTGTATTACCAAACTGTACAAAAATTTCGAGTCCTAAAATTTTGTATACTAGGGTTGCAATCGACTAAGAGATTATATGCTTTGCTATTATTACACAATAATGTCAATTTAACGGATCTAAAACTCAAATATAAAACTTATTTATTGATATTTTTTTAAGCAATATCGATATTATCGATTCCTTAGAATTAAAAAAAAGATCGATAACTTTTTATCATTAATCACGGGTAAACAATTAGAATTGAAATACATATAAAGAAAGTATATATAAAGAATTATATTTAATATTTTTTCTATTGCATTTTGGTAGTTAGTGATAATTTAATGTTTTAATATATACTCTTTAACTTGTCAACGGTCTAGACTTCAACTGACCATGGAAGTCATATTTATATGACTCTTACTACATTGGCTTTTAAAACATTTGTTTATCACACAAATTGTTCACTTGTTCTTTACAAATTTACAACCCTAGGTGTATATTATCATTATTAGATTATATAATTGTATATTTTAACAAAACTAAGTATAATTTCAAAGCTTTAGCGTTGTTGAGCCCCACATTTCAATATTTTTCAAAATGGTTTAAAGTTAACCAATGATATTTATAGAGTAAAACCCACATTTAGTGATCCTAAAGACCTCATATTTCAAACATTTAAAAAGTTAGATCCACCCTAATGTCCTTGAAAAAATATATATATACATATTTTTTTTTGGGGGGGTAAATTTTTGAATGATCATGGAAAGAATGTCGTAATTTATTTAAAATTATTTAAAAAGTTATTAAGTGTAATTATAATCCCGTTTAAAGAATGTTGCTTACATTTTTGTCCTTTGTAAATATACATTGAGGTCCTACTCAGGAAGGAAATGATTCTAATTTACTTAATTTTTAGAGAATGTATAGTAATTAAATATCTGTAATAATAATACAATTATTATTACGAGAATAAGTTTTTTTTCTCTTAGGGAGAAGATTACATAGACAAATGGCAGACACTTTGGTCAAACCTTGACTATTGTCGTCAAAGGTATACAATGCTCCCAAGAGCTAGACTAGGAGATGGAAGCATGAACTCCTTGGTTCAATTTATCACTGGGAATTGTCTCTTACGCCGACTCTATCATCTCATGCACCATGAAGTTAGGCCACTATGCCGTGGTGTGGTTTGTGAGATAAAGAACCACTTCATCTTGTTTATAAATGTCCTAAATTTATGATTGAGAGGACACAGCTGTAGACAATATTCAAGCTTTTCAAGGACATTCTGTCTCTAGCCTCTCCAGTTTTTTAATTAATTCTGATATTCGTGGTTGGCTGAACAATGCACCATCCCTAATACTTGTTCAGGTCGGACGTCAGTAGGATACCTAATCTGGCAAACTATTGCAAGGGCACCATAAGTGAAAGTTATTTTTTATGTGCCTGTACTGATTGTATGTTTAATTTGAAGTGTAGCAATAACTGTTTTATTATGAAAAAAAAATACCTAGGTGTTTTTACTATGTGTTTTATTTAATGTTTCCTTGATTATATATTTTGATAAACATTATAAATTATAATTTATAGCAAACCTTGGGGTTGTTGCAAATTTCAATTAGAATAGGCAAAATGGATCGTCATTTATTTATAAGACAAATCAGCCTTAATACGTGTTCTTTAAAGTAATAATGGTCTTCAATTATAGTTCAAATTATTGGGAATCCTATCTTATTAGAGATATTTAAATAAATGGCCTATTATTACTTTGAAATATATTTATAAATTGATTGACTGTATAAGTTGATTTTTTTTTCTTTTTCTTGATCTTAGTTTAATATTATTTTATGGTGAAGCACCACTTTTTACAGTCTCAATATTGCCATATATTTAAACAATATCTCATTAAATATAAATTCCTTTGTTCTGAACATTTTGATGGATACATCTTCACTGTAATATAAGTGACTACAATTACAACAAAATATTTCTATTCATACAAAAGACATGTAAAATGAAGGACCATATTTTGAATCAATTTTTTTTTCAATTGATTTATATTGTTTAAAATTAATGAATAAATCTTTTATACAATGTTTTTAATTAGTATTTATTATAGATTTATTTTATCAAATCTACTAAACTATATCTATTTTCAGAGCTTTGTCATACACATTCTTTTGGTTTTTTTGTTAAACTGTATATCCTTATAGAACATTTATAAAGTAAAAAACCAAAAGATTGCATTATAAAGCTGTAAAAATAGATAAAGTTACTATAAATACTAATTAAAAACATTGTTGATGTATCTTTCCTCCTAAATATTAACTAGCTCATAATTACGCAAATAACTAACTTAATTATTTAAATTTTTGGAACTGTTTCAAACAATTTTACATTACTTATTTAGATGATATGAAGTAATTAGGTGTCGGCTTAAAAAAATATTGTTGTAATAATATAAAAGAAAACTCACCAAGACATCCTCAGTATTCTTCTTTTGTTTTTCATGAGCACTCTCACATATAACTACTCACTCAACAGTTATATCAATTCATATGTGTTCTGTCCTCCAGAATAAAATGATAGTAATAAGTATTTGAGGAAGAAAGTAAGTATGTTGGTATGAGTAAAAGGTACTTCAATCTTAAAACATTCATTAAAAAATTTAAAAGAAAAGACAGTTCAATGTATCAACACTTATATTTAATTCAAAAATCTTAATATACAATGTTAATGTATATTAATTATGATTCGGGTTCAGTAGTTTGTAACGAAAAAAAGAGAGCAAGACGCATGGTACATCTAAATTAATGTACCCTTGTAAATATGAGCTGCCTGTTTTATGACTTATGGGAGCGAAAATAAATTAATTAATTAAAGAGGAGAACCTTCTTGATTTAAAATAACCTTCAGCAAAAAATTATCATTATTATATTTAAATTAAAATATTTATTTATTGTAATG
>NW_027291334.1:0-874 GCF_016086655.4 Lepeophtheirus salmonis | reverse complement strand
CCCTCTCCCCTCCATCTTTTCTTTTTCTCTTTTTACCTAGCTTTGATTCTGTTCTGAATTATTTTTTCTGGTTTGGAGATCATCCCCACCCTGGGTTTGTAAATTGGTGGAATAAATCAATGACCTAAATTATCTTTAAAAAACCAAAAAAAAACCAGGAATGAATATGTTTTTTTTTATGGTATAAAAATAAATGTTTATTCGATATAAAATACTTATATATAAAACCTGATTCTCAAGTTTTTACCAATGAAATTGGAATTCAACACATCCTTATGATTTATTATAACTAATTTATGTTGCACTCACGAAGAACTTTCACACTATGAACATTATAAGATTATGTAGACTTAAAATGAAGCTGAGGACTCAAACTGGAGTCGGTAAAAATATTTAAATATACATTTGTGAGTATAGACTTGAGACAGAATTAAGGTAAGATACAGTGCTGGCACCTTGTTATAAAACAATTGAAGTACTTTAAAAATGAGTGAAGAAGAACAAAAGGACACTTAGAAAAAGTATTCTATAACGTGAGTGAAATGTTTGAGGACACAATTGACCAACAGATCTTGACTATCTCAAAATTTAAGGTATTTTACGCTCATGTGACAAAACGGATCATAGATACTTCTAGATTTTCACGACACAAATGATAATATTCCTCCCTGGTCTTGGGAGAGCCTAATGTATATATGCTATGCCCTCCCCCATATGCAATCTCTTCTAATGAGAGAAATCTCTATTGTTGATCCTATTATTCCTTCATGTCCTGGAATGGCAAAGGTTAGATGCCCCTGCTCTTCTTGAAACGGTTGTCAATTGCACTATAATTGAAATCAAAGCCCTCCTGAAGAGCTTATTTAATTTATTT
>NW_027291333.1:0-497 GCF_016086655.4 Lepeophtheirus salmonis | reverse complement strand
GAAGATTTAATGATTATTTTCTGACATTCTGGTTCAGCCATCATTTGGACATAATCAACCTTAAATAAAAATTTAATCATCGTCATCATTAGTGACCAAAAAGCCAAATGACAGTGCATTTCAGATCTAGATGCTGAAGTTGAAGTGGTGAGGATTATGGACATTGTGAAGTGCTCCAGGAGCCTGGTTGCTGGGTGATGGCCAAGATATTTAATGATGGAAGTAATATATCCTTGAAAACAGGAAGTGTAGGGCACAATTTAAGGAGGGATGTCCCGTTTGGAAAAGAAGATCAAAGACGGCCCCACCAAAATCGATTCATCGCCTCGCTAAAGACTTCAATGTGGCGACTAAGACCATCAAGAGGGTGACTTGGGGGTTTCCTCATACATGAGGATCCGACATCACTTCCTGTTAGAGGTCATGAAAGCCAGGGGGCCTGAGTCTCTTTTTTGATACCAATCAAAATAAAACTATTTAAAAAAAAATTATGAACA
>NW_027291332.1:0-607 GCF_016086655.4 Lepeophtheirus salmonis | reverse complement strand
TATACATAGATTGAATACAACTGGAACATTCCCTGAAATAATTTTTTGAATTTTTTTTCTTTAAAATTTTACCAAAATAAACCCGCCCCCGGGTGGGCTCGAACCACCAACCTTTCGGTTAACAGCCGAACGCGCTAGCCAATTGCGCCACGGAGGCATTTAATAAGATGAATTGTTATAACTATCTTTAATTTTCATTTCCAACTTCATAAAGGGTAAAGTTTCAAATTAAGGATACTAAGAAGTGATTTACGAACTCCGGCATGGTCTAGGGGTTAGGATAGCTGGCTCTCACCCAGCAGGCCCGGGTTCGATTCCCGGTGTCGGAATATTTTTTTAAAGCATTGAAAACATGAAATATTATTATTTTCTATCGATCAAAATATATATTTTTTCATGCAAATCAAAATATGGTGGTAATTTTTGTAAAATAGTATTATATTAATATTGAAATATTTATTAAAATGTTTTAAAATATTTAATTTCTACAGAAAAAAAAAACCGAAATAAATCCAAAAAATACATGTCCGGCCTACGTCAAGAGTTCTCTCATTGCAGAAAAAAAATAAAGAAAATAACGAAATTAAGAACTTGATTCCTGCATACG
>NW_027291331.1:0-980 GCF_016086655.4 Lepeophtheirus salmonis | reverse complement strand
AAAGTAAAGCATATTAATTTGATATTAACAATTAAAATTATTTTCTTGATTATCAATTGTAAATATGTAATGGTCTAATTCAATTTATTTGTTTCATTGATTTAAACTAATATTTTTATTTTGTCTAATTCTTTACCCGTATAATATATATTTTATAATATCATTTACAACGATTTTCATACATATAAATATCTAATTATGTACTAAGAACGTAATATTTTTTTTGTTGATTCCTCTCATTGGTCTAAGGTTGATTCATAAGTGTCTTGCTTCGTTCCAGAATGCCATAGAAGTTACAAGGTACAAAAGTCTAAAAATATCACTATGGTACTTACTTTTGTTAGTGTGTACGTTTTGTTATTCAATACTTTCATAAATTATAAAGATTATATCTGAGCTGCTGCTTTTTTCCTTAATTTCTTTTAAAAATGTAGACTGTATAATTTTAGTAATCAATGTTACATAACAATTATATCAATCTACAGGCGGTTGAAATATGATGCCAAAAAATGTAAAACGTAAGAAACTTGTACAAGTATTTGTCTTCATTTGCATTTACCTTCAGCATTTTTCGCGACCGTTTTCACATCCTGCACAGTGTAGGAGTAAGGTATTTTTGCGTTCTTTTGATAGCTCATTGAAGAAAGGAAAAGTAATTCTTGAATCCCATTATGGAGCGGAGATATGTGATAACGTCAAGTACGTCCTATGAATTCAGGCATATATTGCACTGGAAACTATCTCTTGTAAAATAATAAGAGAAGACTTTTCCAACGGCCATGCTGCAAAATACCCTTCTACTCTAGTTCAAAGAAGAGACTGGATCTATAAAGAGACATGAAAAAAGTAGACCCAATAGTAATTTTGAAAAATTCCATCCACAATTATCACCAGAAGGGGCTTAGGTATAGGTCGACAACATCCTCACTTTTTACCAATAAAGCGAAAGCGAGTCCGGAGAATAGAAATTAATCATTGGG
>NW_027291330.1:0-576 GCF_016086655.4 Lepeophtheirus salmonis | reverse complement strand
AATTTACCAACCAAGTGTAATGAGAAATCAGAGGGCTTTGAATACTTTTTAATATAATCCTGGTGTATATCTTCCAGAATTTTTCGATAAGCCTCAAACCAGATGAGAGAGGGGATTCGTGATTCTTTCCTTCGAAATACTTTTTAGTGAATGGAAAAATGCATTCAAAGGTCTTTCGGGACAAACCAACGACGTATTTTTTTTTAAATGTGATGGGGAGAGGGAAGATTCATGTTATTAAAAAAAAAAATTTTTAACCTGTCATTAGTTTCACAATTTAAAAGATAATTCAACACCCGGGCAACATGGCATAGGTAGTTATCTAAGACAAATAATTCCAAACTATTTTTGATATAGTGCAATAATTAATAGCCATTTGATGGTGTTATAGAAACTAACCAAAAGTAGGATACTTGATACACCAGGAGGAGACATCATAGAGGTCACGAGAAGACATGGTACTGGGTAGAATTAGACATGTAAAAACTACCATTTGTTATATTAAAGCATTTATTCTATTTTTTATTAAAGTTTGTCAGCATAAAGTAAATACGTATAATTACATATATAAGATAA
>NW_027291329.1:0-676 GCF_016086655.4 Lepeophtheirus salmonis | reverse complement strand
ACTATTCTGCACTCAAGCACTACATTGCTGTTTATACATACATATTTCAACCACTAGGGTAGGGGTGTCAAACTAATTTTGATTGGGGGGCCGAATACAGCTGAATCTGAACTCAAGTGGCCTGTTAGTAAAATCATCACAAAATTACATTACAATGTATTTTTATCAGCACAGTTTGTCAAAGTTTACTAGTGACATGGGTGTGTGGTGCCGAAAATTGAATAAACTTAACCCTAAATGGATCCCATTAAAAACTGTAGGGAAAATTGGGACTTTCTTATGGTCAGTGAAGATCGGCAACGAAAAGACACATCATCCAACTTTGTCCTCTTTAGCTCGTCGAAGGCATTGGATAACGATCCGGGAGTGTCAGAATTTTCAATTACATGTAATCCCCTAGCATACGCCAGGACCATCTTTCGTCTCCACGACATGGATTTGTGAGACGATCAATTGGACTTTGATATCCAGATGATTTCGGCCGAGATTAACTTCGATATTTCTTTTCTAACAATTTCTTCCTTCTCAGGGGCAAGATGACACGTACGGGTGAAGCAAGGAACTACTGTAGTTGGTTGTAGTAGCCAAGTTCCTTCATGTTCCCCTTCTATTTTAATTGAGTATTAATCTTTAGGATCACTAAAGCTTTAAAAGCTAATGCATTATTAGTAAATAT
>NW_027291328.1:0-4707 GCF_016086655.4 Lepeophtheirus salmonis | reverse complement strand
GTACTTAAATTACATATTTGCATATTTAAAATAAATTATTACGTCTTATTAAAGTTGTATTTCTTGTACCTAAGAAGTAAAAATATATATAATACAAATTTAGAGTATACAAATTCATCCGTATAAACTACTTTTGTGCAATCCTTACTCAATTAGTTTTTTTATTTCTGGGGTTGGAGGGAGTTGCATTTTAAATTCTTATAATTTATAAGGCAAAAAGTGATAAAATAACTTTGTTTTTATAATGTATGACAATCAGGCTGAAGAAGTAGATGTGGTGAGGGTATGAGGCATTCTAGAGGCGAGATTCAGTCAGACGCTATCATACGTTGGAGTAGTGATGAACATACGTGTGTCCTCGAGAATGAATATTGCCAAATAATGTTATAACATAATTCTACAGATGTGAGAGCTAAATTAGCGCCATCAAATTTGGTATTATGCCAGAATTTTATATTGGATTTTTTTCGAACCCGGCTAATTGTAACCGATTTATTTTAAAAAAGCAATCTTTTTCTACAACCTAATAAAAGTTATTTAACGAAAAACAAAAAATTAACGGTTATTAAAATACCAAAGTTCCATTTATTCAACAATGGAAGACGTCACCTATCCAATAGGATTTTCATAACTCTACAAAACAAAATTTTAAATGTGTACTTTTATTATGAAACAAAAACAAAACTTTTTTTCATTTCTAAAACTTGTTCACTTGTCTTTTGGAAAAAGGAAGTTTAAGTTGTCCCACATTGTATAATACAGTTTTTGTTAGGGTTGTATCTGTCATTGATTTGAGACCAAAAATCTGTCCCATCCTTCCTATTTACTATTGAAAAATGTCACAAATTTTAAAGTATCCTCTAAAAGGCATCTTTTTACTAATATTACAGTAAAGTACGTCAGTTTACTAATTGGGTAAGTTTCATGAAATATATTTCCTACAATAGAAAATTTTGTAATTGTTCTTAATTTAGACCTAATTGAAGTATATATTTTTCACATACAAATTGGTGAAGATTTATTGGTGATGTGATACATGCAATTATATACAGCTATATATATATATAAAAGAAAATAAAGCCATTTGTATAAAACAAAAACTATTTTTGTCTCATAAAGATAATACACGTGTAAAGTCTTGTTTAACACAGTTTTGAAAATACTATCAGATATATGACATCCTCCATTGCCCATACACAGAGCTTCGTTGTTTCAATACCGGGGATTTTTTCCAATTTTTGTTTCTCTTTAAATTAATTTTTATTAAAAGATTTTAGAGGGATGGTTATTTTATCCAAAAAGATGCATAATTTATTCGTTTTGGATGATTAATTGATACGATAATAAGTTATTGGTAATTCCACAAATACCTTAAAAAAGTTAGTTTTTCAGGAATAGATTCAGTTGCAATTTGAACAAATTGCACAAATTTAAGATTCTTGCAAGACACTGTATCTAATTCTAACTCTACCATCATTATCTGTGCAGTTGTTGGCATTCAAATATTTTTGCAAATTTTGAAAACAAATTGAAAAAAAACGTTTTTTTATTGTGTTTTTTTTTTCGTAATTTAGAAATTGAAGCAATTAAATAATTTTCATAAATCCATCAATAAAACGCAGTAACTTAATTGCACGTAATTAAATTTTATAAAATATTATGGCAATTCATTTTTTTGAAAATATTCATTTTCAACGGTAAACGTATGTCCCTCACTACTATGATAACGTTATTTAGCTTAGAGTATTCTATGGTACGTCTTTGGCGTGTAATTCAAATGCATTCTTAAAATTTTGGATGGTACCGGGCGTTAGGATCAATACATCCCTAATTTTTGTATTACAATATAATGTCAGGAAGAACTACATTGATCAGAATCTGGTCCATAATTAAAATAGTAAATTATTATAATTTTATAAAGGCTTGCTTACAAATGAACTTTGTTTACCCCTCCTCTCTCCTCCTAATTCTTTTACATTTATTTCTTAACTTCTTAAATTGACTTCCTATTCGTGTGGTCCTAGTTTCCATGACGTCTCTCCTTTTATTTAAAAGCATTTTGACTACGCATGAATTCCTGTTTTACTGACAACGCAATATGAGTTTTAGAAGGGGATCAAATGCAGTAAATTAAGGAATTTAAGATTTATAACAAATTTTCAAAAAAGCTAAGGAATTTTTAAAAAAGGCCAAAATATTGATAGGATAGTCAGTTTTAACTATATAGGGTATTTTTGTAGAGGAAAAATATAGTTTACCAATTAAAAAGGGAAAACGAGTGATGCGTGTGCTCTTTGTTCTTTTTTGTTCATAATGTTCTAGGTCATCGTGCTATTAATATCTCCCTATGTAGTAAGTATTCTCGATTATCTTTGCTGTAATTTAAAAAAAAAAGGCTAAAAAAATAAATATTTACGTATATTAATATCATTATACTATTTTCTCCGAACTAATGTTATTTCTAATGTAGGCAGTTCTCCTATACATAGCTGTAATTCACTCCCCCCTCCCACCCACTATAGTTTCATTACGGGATGCTGATCTGAACAAGGGCCTTAATTCAGTAGCACAATAAGTTGCACTCCAGATCCTGCCTTGAATTTGGAATGCATTAATTGAGTATCATTAAATATTTTACATGCTTTATTTTACTGTAATTTACTGTTATTGTAAGTAAATACCTATCTGGCAGAAAATATCCGCCTTTTTTTACACTCTATTCTAATTGTACCTTGCATAAATAGTAATAGTGCTAATTAAGAGGTGTACAATTATAATAAATTAATGGCATATCACGTGCAATCACAAAAAACCCAATCAAAATATAAAATTGGGAGTATTCATAAAGGGTGAATTTCCAAGTCAAATAAAGCATGTTATTAAATACTAGCGGTAGGATTCTGCATTGGCCGGAGTAGCTTTGTAGTAATAATATAGAAGTGTCACTCTCCATTTTTAATTAGCACAATCACACCTAGCTACTCAATACTTTGATGTTCTCTCCTCAAGAATAAAAGAATGATGATAACAGCTTTGTTAAAAAAGCGTATACTATGACCTGATGAGTGCGGTGTACTTTAGTCTCTAGATTGCTACCTATGTGAGGTTTAGCTACACACTCGTTGTAAAAAATATTTAAGATACACTATAAAAATGACTGTACATAATCAGTTATGCAAAAACATGTCCTGTCAGTATGTTAAATGTAAAAACCGAAAATGAACATGATAATCCAAGATGCATGCAGCCGTGAGAAGAAGTGAATAAATACAAATCCGACTCCGTATATAACAAGGTCATATATACTTGAATCACTCCGGTGTAGAACCTCAATTTTACTACCATGTTCTACAGAACTACTCTGCTCATTTTCGGTTTCTTTTATTTTTACATACCGGGAGAAAATTTTGTTTTGAACACTTCCAAGTTATTCTTTCATTCTTGAGGAGAAAACATCTAAATATAAAGTACATGTGCTTTTAAAGTAAAACTGATGATTTGTTGGTGAGCTATTAGTGACAGTCATTTTTGGACTAGGAGAAGAATTGAGGAGCGACATTGAAATAATCCTGTTTGTGTCACTACTTGATACGAGTGGAATAAAATGTCATGACAGCTGAGGGACTTTCCTTCTAAAAATTCTTCAAATTTTCAGAGTTAAAATGTAAATTTTGTGGTTTCTTTTTAAATACCGTTAGATTATATTTTTAGAACTATATGTTTAAATGTAGAATTATAAACTTACCTTTAATGTAACGTGTAAAATATTCCAATTGTTTTTATCTAATCTTCAGAGTAAATGAATATTTATATATATATATATTACTCTACTTATGACAAAGAATAAAGTATTTATTTCCACAAACTAGGGGTGAAAATCAATAAAATTCCAGGAAATGGGATGATAATAAAGTAATTAATTAATTCTATTATTATTAATAACAACTACCACTAAACACTTTCTCGTAAAAACACAATGTTACAAATAATTATTCACTAAAATTAACAGTAATTATATATCTTATGAAATAAAATCTAACAGGGAGACCAACACTACGACTCCAAACATTAACTGACTCAAACGGGTTAAATCAGAAACAAAAATCGCCTTATTTCTTCTTTTTAAGTCGTCCGGCGAGCCATTTAGAGCAACGGTTAATTTCCTCCTCGGTTCAATATTCTTTACTCTAAAGTGTATATGAATATCCGTTGTTAACATTACATTATATAGAGAGAGAAGAAAAGAAGGAGTAAAAAGGAAGAAAAGCCAAAGAAAGGGGGGGGGATTAGGTTAAACTTGACAACAGGGATTTTATATTATGCAGACCATCCAAATATGATATGGTATATTTCTTATAATGAATTGATGACCCATGTGAAATTAGATGGATATGAACTCTCAAAGACTCTCGATGGAACATAGTGGAAAATCTCTTGGCTCAATATGTTACGAACAAATTTAAAAAATATATAAACATAAGAATTCAATATCTGCAAAAATGGTGCAAAAGTACAATAAGTATGAAAATTACAAATAAACAATAATAAATCACCTATTTTTGGGTATGTAAACAAATTATTATTAAGTCAACAACGGCAATGCCCCATCCTATCATCAGAGGCATCTGCAGAGGGTGACCTGGAGAGGCTGTAGTTCCCTTTAAAAAAAATTAAGGAATTTTAAGGACACAGGGGAGATATTGGGAA
>NW_027291327.1:0-747 GCF_016086655.4 Lepeophtheirus salmonis | reverse complement strand
CTTTAAGAGGTCGGTGTTAAAGTTGTTAGAATCATTATGAGTCAAATGTTGTTCGTATGTATTCATATTCTTGATGTGGAACGACGACATTAAGTATCGTTTTAATCTGGATGGAGGGCTGTAAGAGTACTTACATCGGCATATTCGACAAAATATTTTGTTGCCGTCTGGTAAGTAACTCCAAATTTCATAGCCATTAATTTCAATCCAAGCGTAGGTTTTGAAGTTTTTTTCCGCCATTTAACTAATTTTATTGTACAAACTCAAAGGTACTCGGCAAACAATACATCATTTTTTAGAGGTGATGTGAGCACAAGAATTATTCTAGAAAAAGCATTGAAATTTTCCAAACTGACCCTGTGCCATTAATCGGGCCACGAAATCATCAATAAGCTCATCCTGCATTTGATTGAGTTCTGACAAGTGAAATCTCTCAGGACTAACGAGTCAGATGATGAGAAATCCTGAGTCATTGCTCTACACATTTTCTTTTTGAAGTAGGATTTAGGTTTTTCCTCCATTGTTGAACATCGGAGCCGGCGCCGAAAAGTAGCAGTGCTGACTTCTTGTCTAGATCCATTCCACCGAACAAAGAAACATAATTATCGGAACTCGTCCGGACCAAGTCGCCCAACGATGACCTCTACGCGCACTGGACAGCTCAAACAGAGATGGTTGGCTCACACCAAGATTACCTGTTACAGTCGAATCCAAAGGCAGAACTTCATCTTGAGTTTCAAAATCGTA
>NW_027291326.1:0-1212 GCF_016086655.4 Lepeophtheirus salmonis | reverse complement strand
TATACAACATTTTTTGTTGTTTCTGGCCGTTTGATGTTAATGTAGTCAAACCTACTCCCCCTCCCCCCTTTGACACTATTGAAAATGCAACATATATTTATTTAGTTTTTCAAATGTTTGACACTGAGATTTATTCATCGTCATTGCCATTGCTAACTTGCCATGTTACTTCTTCAACCATAATTAAAATAGAAGATACTCTGTTCTTGAACTCGATCATCCTCTTCCTATTTCCATTTTTTAATTCGTATTAATTTAGGTTCTGCTTTTTTCTGTTTAAAAAAAAATTGTGTTTTTGGATTTTAATTTTGCTGGTGCAAATAGACAACCCTTGCATTAAAAAAGAACTTTGAGACAAAAAGAAATAATTTTATTTTATGAAAAAATTATAAGCGAAAAATCAAACTTTTCCTTAAAAGGCAGGAAATATGGTTTGATGGCAGGTGCTAATGTTCCTATGTACCTGATCGACTCACTTATATAACTTCAGGTTTTCTCTGTGTCTATAATTCTCAAAATGTGTTTTTCATTTAAGTAAAATAGAATTTACACTAAATATGGAGTATATGTCCTTACAAAAAGCTATACGAAAATATTTACCAATAAAATCATTTTAATCATCAAAAACCTCAACGTTTTTAATATTATGTAAAAAAAAATGTGACGTGTATTATTTATTTCATATTGTTTATTACGAAGTACGTTTACTGTTCGTATTAAGGTGGAACGTAAAATAGATCGTGGACAATGCATGAATAAAAAGGAGTCGTAAAGAAGCATGTAGAGATACTCTCATAAGATAAGACTCGAGATGAGACTAAAGGTTAAAAGATTACGTAGAAAAGGGACAAAACTAAGTACATTTATAAAACAAGAAAATCTAAAACCGGGTTAATCATCCCACCCATCTAATCAGGGTAACAAATAAAATACATGACATCAGCTCCCAATCTAGACAACCTTCGAAGACAGAGTTGATTAATGTGTTAATCTCCATTCAGACTACTTTGTCTTGAATCTCTCACTTGCAAATTGAGGACTATTATCAATGCGTACTTCTCGTGGAAATCCAAAGTGAAAAAAACAATGAAATATCTGTCTCAATATGTTATGGTCGACGTGTCCTTTCATTACTTCGGACTTCAATGCATTTTGATCCAAAGTCAATTAATACTAAGATGGTTTTTTTTTACTTTGAAGGATAGGTAATCT
>NW_027291325.1:0-19000 GCF_016086655.4 Lepeophtheirus salmonis | reverse complement strand
GAGTCCATATACAATATGCAAGTATTGTGAGAAAATAATTGATTATTTCATGTATTTAGTATTTATTCCCTGGTATAACTAATAATAATGTCCATTCCGTTGTCTATGTTTAATTCCATTATTTAATTTATTTGTTTTAATAAATGTAAATATATATTTTAACAATACTGAAACGGCTGTAATTTTTTTTTTTTTTTCCAAATTCATTTAATTATCTAATATGTTTAATTATGGTACGTATGGTTATGTTCCAGTTCCTTCCAGTTTATTTGAAGTTTTTATGATATTTTATTTTAATCAAATTAATAATCGTGTCAATAAAGATAATAATCAATTAAAATATATGATGAATAAATATTTAATTATAGTTGCTTAATAGATATTTTCAGTTTAATTTTAGTTAATTTATGAAACATGTCTATTGATCCCACCTTCCTAACTCAAGCTTGTGTTAGTCTTTAATATAAATACTAAAGTATCAGTTAAAATACACCTGAGTGGAGATGATAATTAATAATAGTGTTCTTGTTGACTTAATACACACAAATCCTTTTAACTGAACACTCCTTCATTTGAATATGACTGTAGTCGACTCCACCTTTTCCGAGTTCTATTTACGACTCCGAGACTACTCATAGTCCCCATGCCTCTATGCTATCTTGTCCGAGTTTAGCCTGATTCATCAAGTCTATGATACAATGACTCGAGTACCATAGCTCTGGTACTATCCAACTTGATAGCAAATTATCAATACATTAAGATAATATCTATCACATTGCACAAAAAATATATCACATCATTTTTTCCATCGCAGACGCACAGAGATCCTTAGATGACCTAGCACATACTTTTTCTGAGTCCAAGTCCCAATGCCACTGAGTCCTCCGAGTCTAATTCCGATATAACTCAAAGTCCTCATGCTCAGAGACAATTAAAAAATGAATTGAGATACACATGTAGTGATGAAGTGATGATAACTCATACTATCATCGGAATGACTACGTCATAGTCCTCCATCATTCAAACAAATGACTAATTCTTCATTCTTCTATTTAAAGAGAGACAAGCATAATGGCAACGACTCAATTCACTTCAGATCATGGATCCATCATATCAGTGATAAAACAACGAGAAAAATACAAGGATCAAGAGATATTTACAAGTTAACACTAGACAGTAAAAGCTAAAATATTAATTAAGAATAATAAATAAATTCTAAATACAAATAGCTATGAAGTAAAATAATCAACAGCTGACTTTCTTCTAGACCCTTGTTTGTGAACAGCTCAAATTCATTTCAAGATATTTCCCGACTTGTCTCCTCTATGTATTTCTTTCTCTATGATCATGATACTCTATGGTCGGGTGAGCAGTTACGTCATATTTATTCTTCGAGAAGATACTTATTTCAATGGGCAACAATCAATGACTTTGTGAGCTTCTTAGATTGATGATGGTGTTTGGTACTCATAAGTTATGAGTATGATCAACTCAAGTGTTTTTACGTGAAATATTGCGTCTTATTATGACTTGTACACGCCATGTATTCTATACTGTTAAATAAATAAGACTGGGACAACATGCGAGTAAGACTCTCGAAGTAATACCAATTTTAATAAAATTAAGTATCTCACTAAACAAACATTAAGTACTCGAACATAGTGATGTAACGGTAATTGTACAGAATACTACAACTCCCCTTAGAAGCCTTTAAGTCCTAAAACGATTAGGCTTCTGAGCTTTGCGCTGACTTTTCCTCGATTCATGAGCTTCACGATCCAACACTTCATCAAAATATTTTCTAGATTTTGAATACATTTCTTTAAGAATCTTCGGTTTCTCAAGAATGTTCCTCCATTCGTTCCCTGGACGATGTAGGATCTACCATTCTCCCTCAGTAGTATCCCATTCTCTTGAGATTGGATTTTGAATTGCAAGACATTCACCCATTTCTAATTGAGGAAGGAGTATTGATCTATCATCTCTGTTGACTTTAGATTTATCGTTTAGCAATTGTCTTGCCTGTGCCGATTTCTTAAATTTATCATCTCCAATACGATCGTATTGTGATTTATGGGTAGAAATTAATGTTCTCATTTGCCTTCCGAACAACCACTCTGCTGATGAGAGTCCATCTTGCCTGGGAGTATTTCTCCACTCCAATAAAGCACTGTCAAATTCAATCATAAATTTGATAAGTCATTTACACATTCGAGGAGCTACGAATCCCAATTTTTGTTCTAATTTGGAATGATAAATTGTTGAAAAATATTAATCTTATAAAATAAAATAAAATTATTACATAAATTTTTCTCAAAAGTTATAAATTTTATTAAAGAAGAATACCATGAAATAATAATAATTATTATAAACATATTTTATTATCCATTTACATTTAAGTATCCTTTATGGTTTAATATTTAAAATACATTTGATCCTATCACCACATCGTAGCATGGCTCCGTAAATAATAAATGTAATTGAGACATATTAAAATTAGATTTGATCCAAATTTTTTGTACGAGCATTTTGTTTTATTTAATAATTAATTATTTATATGCATATATATATTATATACCTATAAGATAATATTAAATATTTAAAAAGAATGTAAATTCCAAGATATTGCTTACAGAAATTTTAATATTGCATTGGAATTATATTGTGGTATTATTTTTTGCAATCTTAGATTACGAGTTTTATTGTTTCGTTTGATTGGTACAATATTGCCAAGTTCTAAATCAGTTTTTTTTTTTTTTTTTTTTTTCATGACAAACCTTCTTCTATTTTTAAATTATCTATTAATTTTCAAAGATTTGGATGTTTATTAGTAATAGAGCTTAGAAGGTAATTGTGGAATCCATCCACACTGTTATAAGTTATTATTTTGTTATTAATTGTTCTTGAGCAAACATTCCAGAGTTCGATTGAGAGTGTTGGTGTCACTCTCCTTCTTCCTTCTCCCTGGCCTCGCATACCCCCGATGTAATGCGCCTCAACGTAAGCAACCATCTCTTGGTCTAAACCATGATTATCGGCAAGCTCGACAAATCCATCAATAATATCTGCAATCGACAAAAAAGCTAACATGGTGAAACATTTAATTCTTAAATTAAAATCAGCGTCTTTGGAATATCTCAATTTTAAACTTAAGTTCACAATGTATCTGTAGATATTTTTAGACATATGGAATAAACATCCCATAATGTTTGTTACAGGAAACACATTTCCAAATGCATTCAGAATTGTCTTTTCAACATCTATCATTAATGTTTTAGGCATAATGATGTTTTTAGATGCTTCAAAGTTGTAAACAGTATATTCTATGTAGCTCTATACTTATTTGGGAGTAAGACAAATAATCTTGCCACCAATACATATCCAAGAATTATGTGCAATGCAAAAGTTGGAGATAATCTTAAGGGCAGTAGTTTAATATTCCGTCACAGGCCCAATCTTCACATGAAGCAAGATCTTCTAATGCACCCTCCGATCCAAAAAATCAATATTTTTTCAGGATTGTGTTCACCACTATCATATGGTAAAAATTGTTCTCTGTTTTTCAAGAATCTGTAGTCATGGGAAATTGAATATCCACATCTTCCAACAGGGACGGAGGAGCTTGATTTACTTGCTTTTCCCAGCCTTGAAAACAACGAGTCAAATTCGATGAATTGGACATTAATGTTTTTGTAAAGTTGGATGACATTTGTTCAATTAATATGAGTGAGGATAATTGTGAAGTCCGACCTTGGGATTTCAATTTTGGTCTTTCAACGTACATTTTGGGTTTGGATGGATTGCTCGGATACAAGTGTTCCCCTACTGTTTTAAAAACATATATATTGTCACTGTCTATATTTAATGACGTTACAGTGTAAGCCTAACATTACATTTTTTCATATTCACATATCAAGTATGTTTTTTGGTCGGATTTTTGTTTAACTCACTAGAAATATAATTATAATTATTCACTAATTTCATTCTACCGGGTTGGCTTCATATTAAATAAATCATTTTTACAGTTTAGATATATGTAGATTGTAAGTACTAAATGCTAAAGGAAGTTAGAGTTTCAGTTGTGTTTAAATATATATTTAAATTTATGAAAAACAAATAAATTAAATAATTGAATTAAACATGGACAAAGGACTAGGCATTAACAAGTTATACATATTGATAAAGTGGGAGCCGGATTCTCAATCTGAATTGGAATGAATTAATATATAAAGTTGTATTATTAACATTGTTTGATAAATATTACTGAAGTTTACTACTACAAATGAAGTTACATATTCAAATGTAATTGTATCACATTATGAAAATAAACTCAAAAATTCGTTCAAGGAGTGTATAAGTCACTTGTTAAGGTCTCATAATTTGTCTTGAGATCCATTGGAGGAATGAATTCCCAGTTCTAGATATATAACTCCCGTGATTATAGTCCCTTGAGTGACTACGTAGTGCAACCTGCTTCCTACTCTTCAAATAAGAAAGAAAAATTAATGAAGAGACGAACAACATCGTTCTCATCTCTCTATTGCAATTCTAGGTTGCTCCAAATGTACTGAGCTGTACATTTTTTCCCTTGCATCTCTAATTTCCTCGTGCTCTCCAACGATCTGACTTTTGATTGCCTCTCTGAATCCTCTTAATGAATTGCCTTACCACATGCAACCACGTCTTCTACTTTATAGACCTGGCTCATACCGAAGAGGAAATCACCGCTTTTGCCTAATCTGATAACATGCTTATTCGTCCCACCGTGAGTCTTTTCCAATATGAATAATCCATCACGTCTAAAGACTATTGATAATTAATTGAATAGCAGTGTTTCCATTCCAATTACATTACTATCGTGTTTGTTTATTTTTCTTTAATCATATATTTCTTAATATTACTTATTTTGTTTCATGTTCGAACACATTAGTCATTAAATAAGTGGGATTATTATTTACAAAAATAAAAGAAGGCGAGTCCCCAATGCAAGTAATCCCAGTATGATCGAAGAGAAAAAATTCTAAAATATTGTCCTTCAAATGTATACGGAGCATTTCAAAATAACACAACCTATTTATTTGAAAATTCCCAAACGCGAGTTATTAATTATTAGACTAAATTTGTAGTAGCTAGATCCTTAATCTTCGAGTATGAGGATATGAAGAGGTATTATTACAAACAAAATTACGGCTTACATTATTATACTTTTCAGATATAATTCAAATATAAATATAATGGAAAAATTAATCAAAATCAAAGAAACTTGGTCAGTACTACAGTAATGTATATTAATGAACAGACATTCGTCATTTCAATATATCGAAACAATTTTCAGAAATTACTTCATTTAATCATATTTTGGACTTAAAAATTAAATTGTGAAGGATCTAAATAAATTTTTGGAAATAGAGTAATCAGATAATAATAGAGGTGTAAATCTTGCGCGAAGAAGAAGTCAAATTAACTTCTTCTTGGTAATTAAATATATCAGAGCTTGAAGACTTTATCATGATGAATTGGCTTATGATTTGATATATATGATAATTATGTTCATACACAATAAAATACTAATGAATTGAAAACATTTCATATTGGATTGAATGATTGAAACAAGTTTCAAGAACTATTACAGAATAAGGATTCAATTTCTGATTTTACTATTTGATTTGATTTATGTAACTCAAATGAAACATAAGTATCCCTCATTCCTTCCCACTATGAGGAACTACAAGTCATATCCTCTTCTTTGACTTTGACTCATATACTTCTCTACAAAGTCTAAAAACTTAAAGGGGTTTAAACCCTTTTAGTGCAATGAAGACATTGTCGTGATATAGATTGAAATGCAGAGGAGAAGTCTTTTTGGAGTTCTTTGATTACAAATGATCCAGGAAACGAATGAACTTCAATTTATTATCAGAAATATTAATTCCTTTAGTCCCGAAACCCGGATTAGATGACGAGTAGGAGTATGGATAAAACCGACGACGAAATTAAAAATATGTAGACGCTCATGTAAAAATATAATTTTAAAGTTTCTTATGAAATTACGTAATTAGTTAACAATCATCATTGGTATTGTTTTGTTCCAATATAAATTTTTAAATCCTCGCTAAAACGATCCTAGCTGTAAATAAATTTTGATATAAAAAACTTCGCTATATCGAGCCTCGCTGAAAAAATCTTCGATATAAAAAGCGGACACCGATGTGTACAAGTTGCAATTAAACAATGAGATGAATCATTTTTAATGAAGTACTTGGGATGAGGATAATGCAATAACTGAATATAAAACGTTTTCACGTGACATCACAATTTTGATGTCATCCATTTGGGGACATAAACAATCAAGTTTTATATCAATGAACAACATTTTTTTATTAATATTAAAGAAATTAGTTAACTATTGGATGTTCATGGAAATACTTTATTCCATAGATGATCGATGCATAAATGGTGTTATTTTTACAACAATAAGTAAAATATAAGAATTATGGGGCACATGAATTTCGAATAACCGCATTTATATTACGCATAAATACATAATAAACATGTAATTTTAAGAAATCAATAGGAAATGATAGTATCAATGTACAGCTGGTAATAAGAATGACAAATGTTGTAATTAAATAATGCATTTTAAGGCAAAGAAATTGCAACTTGTATAATTTGCTAATACTAGTTAAAACTCTTCGAGATATATATTAGGGTGTACAGTAATGACACAAATTGGGGATTTGGTATCTTATTCCTTTAAACAAGAAAATAACCATCAAACGTCCAAAAAAATGGTCCTTCCTGGATGCGTTTGTAAAATGTCAAAAAATAATTCATTTTTATCCAGTTATAATTAATGAGTATTATAGATTAAACATAAATTTCGCAAAAACATTTTCACAATCTTTCTGTAACTTGCCTCATGGTATGAGTATTTTAGTTCCGAACATGCTGCTAATAAATAAATATTATCTTTTTCTACCGGATATAACGCGCATTTATTGTGAATCTTCATTTTTACAAATCAAACGTAATTCTTTGAATATACTTTTGTTGTTCATTTTTCTCAAATAAGACATACTATTTTATCAATGAATAATTTTGGACTACAAAACTGTCTATTAAACTCTTAAAAATACAACCTTTCATTTATTATTTATTACTTACTAGAATTGATGCAAAATAAAAAATATCCGGCGATACCCAATCCCCAACATTTGTCATTATGGTACAGTCTACAATATATATATATATTGTAAATATATTTTTGTACTCAATTATTCGTGTTACTTTTGCTTTGATGATGAACTCATAGTTATTGTGTCCATAAAATTATATCTAGTAAATTTCATAACGCTGAGTCGTTCTCATGTCTGTTTTGTACAGGCAAAAGGCCTTACACGGTCTATGTCTAGTCTTTTGCCTCATTATAAAATGGGCATGCTTTAAGAACTTACCGTTGATGGAGTATACTTACTATATATTCACATGTAATTCTGTTTTAATATATATCCCATGTGGTCTAATGGCTAGGATAGCTGGCTTTCACCCAGCAGGCCCGGGTTCAATTCCCGGCATGGGAAAGTTTTGAACTTAAAGAAAACATTATTTTTATATGCAACTTTTCATTAATTACATCACTATTTATCTTTGTGATAAAAAATACTTTTAGAATTAACTGGACTTCCTTGTATCATCATTTTGTATCAAAAAATGATTGCTTATTATTATTAAAAATCATGTTTCAATTAACAAACCCTTCAAGTGTTTTTAAATGTTGCTTTAATTGTTCAACAAAAGTTAAAGATACAAGCTAAAATAGTATTTATTTCATACTAAATTCCCTGTTAATAGAATACTCATATTTGCTCGATATTCTAATCTGAAGAAAAGAAAAACTTATCCCACAATGAATAACAAGCCAACAATTTTAATTTTTTTTTCTTTAAGTCAAAATTAGATAGCATGATAAAAAATCACAATTCCACTTTATATGCTTTATTAAATCATCCTCACTCAAAAATGTCTTTCACCCCAGGACATGGAAGAAAAATTAGATTGGTAGTATTTATTTAGTAAACAGCATATCGTTGTATTGAATAAAACTACGTTCCGTTTAATAAATATATACTCGACCTCGAACTTTTCCCTCATGTCTTGGGTTAGAAGATGTCTTTGAATCTATAAAAGTGAGTTATAAATTTTTTATTAATATCATGCATAGTCCATACATCAGCGGGGTCCACAAGGGGTGGGCTGGAAGAGCCTTACCCACAAATTCGACTTTTTTTTCTCTTTTTTTTGTGTAGTTAACGACAAAAATTATCGATTCCTTGGAAAAAATTTAATCATTAAGGAGCAACAATTTTTCTTAACTTTTAATTTTTATAAATTAAGGTAATTTATTCAAATTCGTACTCGGCCTGAATTTTAACCACAAAATTAAAAATATATCTTCTAAAAATTCCACACAAAAAAAAAATCTTAGAATGCCCCAGTACATAGAAATGAAGATGCAAGGGAGTACAGTTAATTTTAAAAGTATTTTTTTGATCATAAAGATGAAAAATTATTTAATTATATGAAAAGGATTTAAGTAATGAAAAGAAAAATTAGATCAAAAAAGAAGATAAAAAGGCTTCCCATGCCGGGAATTGAACCCGGGCCTGCTGGGTGAAAGCCAGCTATCCTAGCCATTAGACCACATGGGATTGTTATATATTAGATAATACAATTTAATGTTTATTGCAAGTAAACTTCACCACAGGCAAGCATGCCCATTCTAACTATGAGCCAAAATAATAGACTATGTAAGGTCTAGGACCTAATGTATGTAGTTTTCTACCTGTAAAGAAAAAACAAAAACATAGCAAAGTTATTTGTGTCGTGCAACATCCCTTTAAATGTTCTGGATCATCCCAAATTCTCCAAGTTTATTGAAAAATATACTGGAAAAACTTCTCCAGGACCACGGGTTGTTAACAACTTGGTTGGGGAAGTATTTCAAAAATACTCCAATTGTCAATTGTGATGCTGAGAGAGTCTTTAGTATGATGAATATCATGTATACAAAAAGGAGGTCCAAACTAAGTAATAATAAATTGAGGGAATTGTTGATCACCAAATGGAATGAATGTTTTGTTCTCATTTAATTGTCAGGACGTAAATATTAACAATATTTTTGACGTATAATTTGTTAATTTATTGCCTCATTTCTATTCTTTAGATTTCGTGCCAAAGTTATAAAACCTATAATTACAGAAAGTGTAAGATGAACTTTGGCATGAAATTTGAAGAATATAAATGAGGCAATAAAGTAACAAATTCTTGAAAAAATATTGTTAATATTTACGTGTTGAGTGGTTTAGGAGTGGAGGATGGAGGGAAATAATGAGTAACTCTCTTTGTTTCTGAGTCACACACAGCCTTTAATTAAGTGTTTCTTATGGAGCTTCCTGTTTCTTGTGAAGTCAATGATAATCCCGTAGGAGATCTGTAGGAAAGGATTTATTCTTGAGAATAGTCTTCAATTGATCATCAAATTGGACCCATTTCCTCTTTCTAGGTGGAGGAGATTGTCGTCTAAGATGTTGTGCTATCCTATTATCGGCGAGGGCCTGTTCTAGACTAATGGTATTCATTAGTTTCCATATGGTAGGTTCTGCACAGTTGACTAGCGACTGAAAACCATGATGCCAGCCTTCCCAGATGTTACTGGATTCCAGCGTGACATGCATTGTATTGATTACAGTATGACTGGTTAAATAGAGGTTCGTTTGAAGAGGTCCCAATCCAAGTATCTTAAAAAAATCTTGAAAAAACTTCCATAACTAATGGCAGAGTCGGTTTGAGAAGCCTCCAGGCTTGATCCACTTGGCCAAAAGGGATCTCTGAGTTGAATTACTCCTTGATCATCCAACAAATTGTGGTAAAAGTGATATTTATCCCAACTACAAGGCAAAGTACATCTTGGAGCTAATTTTTAGTCTGATATTGTGATTTTTCAATATTTGATATCATACCTTGATGACTTCTAAAATCCTGCAAGCCACGGCAATCGGGTTGTCAACTCAGAGATCCCTTTTGGCCAAGTTGGTATGTTTTTGTTTTTTCTTTACAGGTAGAAAACTACATACATTAGGTCCTAGACCTTACATAGTCTATTATTTTGGCTCATAGTTAGAATGGGCATGCTTGCCTGTGGTGAAGTTTACTTGCAATAAAATTTAAATTGTATTATCTAATATATAACAATCCCATGTGGTCTAATGGCTAGGATAGCTGGCTTTCACCCAGCAGGCCCGGGTTCAATTCCCGGCATGGGAAGCCTTTTTATCTTCTTTTTTGATCTAATTTTTCTTTTCATTACTTAAATCCTTTTCATATAATTAAATAATTTTTCATCTTTATGATCAAAAAAATACTTTTAAAATTAACTGTACTCCCTTGCATCTTCATTTCTATGTACTGGGGCATTCTAAGATTTTTTTTTTGTGTGGAATTTTTAGAAGATATATTTTTAATTTTGTGGTTAAAATTCAGGCCGAGTACGAATTTGAATAAATTACCTTAATTTATAAAAATTAAAAGTTAAGAAAAATTGTTGCTCCTTAATGATTAAATTTTTTCCAAGGAATCGATAATTTTTGTCGTTAACTACACAAAAAAAAAAGAGAAAAAAAGTCGAATTTGTGGGTAAGGCTCTTCCAGCCCACCCCTTGTGGACCCCGCTGATGTATGGACTATGCATGATATTAATAAAAAATTTATAACTCACTTTTATAGATTCAAAGACATCTTCTAACCCAAGACATGAGGGAAAAGTTCGAGGTCGAGTATATATTTATTAAACGGTACGTAGTTTTATTCAATACAACGATATGCTGTTTACTAAATAAATACTACCAATCTAATTTTTCTTCCATGTCCTGGGGTGAAAGACATTTTTGAGTGAGGATGATTTAATAAAGCATATAAAGTGGAATTGTGATTTTTATCATGCTATCTAATTTTGACTTAAAGAAAAAAAATTAAAATTGTTGGCTTGTTATTCATTGTGGGATAAGTTTTTCTTTTCTTCAGATTAGAATATCGAGCAAATATGAGTATTCTATTAACAGGGAATTTAGTATGAAATAAATACTATTTTAGCTTGTATCTTTAACTTTTGTTGAACAATTAAAGCAACATTTAAAAACACTTGAAGGGTTTGTTAATTGAAACATGATTTTTAATAATAATAAGCAATCATTTTTTGATACAAAATGATGATACAAGGAAGTCCAGTTAATTCTAAAAGTATTTTTTATCACAAAGATAAATAGTGATGTAATTAATGAAAAGTTGCATATAAAAATAATGTTTTCTTTAAGTTCAAAAAACTTTCCCATGCCGGGAATTGAACCCGGGCCTGCTGGGTGAAAGCCAGCTATCCTAGCCATTAGACCACATGGGATATATATTAAAACAGAATTACATGTAAATATATATTAAATATACTTCATCACCGGTAAGTTCTTAAAGCATGCCCATTTTATAATGAGGCAAAAGACTAGACATAGACCGTGTAAGGCCTTTTGCCTGTACAAAACAGACATGAGAACGACTCAGCGTTATGAAATTTACTAGATATAATTTTATGGACACAATAACTATGAGTTCATCATCAAAGCAAAAGTAACACGAATAATTGAGTACAAAAATATATTTACAATATATATATATATTGTAGACTGTACCATAATGACAAATGTTGGGGATTGGGTATCGCCGGATATTTTTTATTTTGCATCAATTCTAGTAAGTAATAAATAATAAATGAAAGGTTGTATTTTTAAGAGTTTAATAGACAGTTTTGTAGTCCAAAATTATTCATTGATAAAATAGTATGTCTTATTTGAGAAAAATGAACAACAAAAGTATATTCAAAGAATTACGTTTGATTTGTAAAAATGAAGATTCACAATAAATGCGCGTTATATCCGGTAGAAAAAGATAATATTTATTTATTAGCAGCATGTTCGGAACTAAAATACTCATACCATGAGGCAAGTTACAGAAAGATTGTGAAAATGTTTTTGCGAAATTTATGTTTAATCTATAATACTCATTAATTATAACTGGATAAAAATGAATTATTTTTTGACATTTTACAAACGCATCCAGGAAGGACCATTTTTTTGGACGTTTGATGGTTATTTTCTTGTTTAAAGGAATAAGATACCAAATCCCCAATTTGTGTCATTACTGTACACCCTAATATATATCTCGAAGAGTTTTAACTAGTATTAGCAAATTATACAAGTTGCAATTTCTTTGCCTTAAAATGCATTATTTAATTACAACATTTGTCATTCTTATTACCAGCTGTACATTGATACTATCATTTCCTATTGATTTCTTAAAATTACATGTTTATTATGTATTTATGCGTAATATAAATGCGGTTATTCGAAATTCATGTGCCCCATAATTCTTATATTTTACTTATTGTTGTAAAAATAACACCATTTATGCATCGATCATCTATGGAATAAAGTATTTCCATGAACATCCAATAGTTAACTAATTTCTTTAATATTAATAAAAAAATGTTGTTCATTGATATAAAACTTGATTGTTTATGTCCCCAAATGGATGACATCAAAATTGTGATGTCACGTGAAAACGTTTTATATTCAGTTATTGCATTATCCTCATCCCAAGTACTTCATTAAAAATGATTCATCTCATTGTTTAATTGCAACTTGTACACATCGGTGTCCGCTTTTTATATCGAAGATTTTTTCAGCGAGGCTCGATATAGCGAAGTTTTTATATCAAAATTTATTTACAGCTAGGATCGTTTTAGCGAGGATTTAAAAATTTATATTGGAACAAAACAATACCAATGATGATTGTTAACTAATTACGTAATTTCATAAGAAACTTTAAAATTATATTTTTACATGAGCGTCTACATATTTTTAATTTCGTCGTCGGTTTTATCCATACTCCTACTCGTCATCTAATCCGGGTTTCGGGACTAAAGGAATTAATATTTCTGATAATAAATTGAAGTTCATTCGTTTCCTGGATCATTTGTAATCAAAGAACTCCAAAAAGACTTCTCCTCTGCATTTCAATCTATATCACGACAATGTCTTCATTGCACTAAAAGGGTTTAAACCCCTTTAAGTTTTTAGACGTTGTAGAGAAGTATATGAGTCAAAGTCAAAGAAGAGGATATGACTTGTAGTTCCTCATAGTGGGAAGGAATGAGGGATACTTATGTTTCATTTGAGTTACATAAATCAAATCAAATAGTAAAATCAGAAATTGAATCCTTATTCTGTAATAGTTCTTGAAACTTGTTTCAATCATTCAATCCAATATGAAATGTTTTCAATTCATTAGTATTTTATTGTGTATGAACATAATTATCATATATATCAAATCATAAGCCAATTCATCATGATAAAGTCTTCAAGCTCTGATATATTTAATTACCAAGAAGAAGTTAATTTGACTTCTTCTTCGCGCAAGATTTACACCTCTATTATTATCTGATTACTCTATTTCCAAAAAATTTATTTAGATCCTTCACAATTTAATTTTTAAGTCCAAAATATGATTAAATGAAGTAATTTCTGAAAATTGTTTCGATATATTGAAATGACGAATGTCTGTTCATTAATATACATTACTGTAGTACTGACCAAGTTTCTTTGATTTTGATTAATTTTTCCATTATATTTATATTTGAATTATATCTGAAAAGTATAATAATGTAAGCCGTAATTTTGTTTGTAATAATACCTCTTCATATCCTCATACTCGAAGATTAAGGATCTAGCTACTACAAATTTAGTCTAATAATTAATAACTCGCGTTTGGGAATTTTCAAATAAATAGGTTGTGTTATTTTGAAATGCTCCGTATACATTTGAAGGACAATATTTTAGAATTTTTTTCTCTTCGATCATACTGGGATTACTTGCATTGGGGACTCGCCTTCTTTTATTTTTGTAAATAATAATCCCACTTATTTAATGACTAATGTGTTCGAACATGAAACAAAATAAGTAATATTAAGAAATATATGATTAAAGAAAAATAAACAAACACGATAGTAATGTAATTGGAATGGAAACACTGCTATTCAATTAATTATCAATAGTCTTTAGACGTGATGGATTATTCATATTGGAAAAGACTCACGGTGGGACGAATAAGCATGTTATCAGATTAGGCAAAAGCGGTGATTTCCTCTTCGGTATGAGCCAGGTCTATAAAGTAGAAGACGTGGTTGCATGTGGTAAGGCAATTCATTAAGAGGATTCAGAGAGGCAATCAAAAGTCAGATCGTTGGAGAGCACGAGGAAATTAGAGATGCAAGGGAGGAAAAATGTACAGCTCAGTACATTTGGAGCAACCTAGAATTGCAATAGAGAGATGAGAACGATGTTGTTCGTCTCTTCGTTAATTTTTCTTTCTTATTTGAAGAGTAGGAAGCAGGTTGCACTACGTAGTCACTCAAGGGACTATAATCACGGGAGTTATATATCTAGAACTGGGAATTCATTCCTCCAATGGATCTCAAGACAAATTATGAGACCTTAACAAGTGACTTATACTTGTCAACGAATTTTTGAGTTTATTTTCATAATGTGATACAATTACATTTGAATATGTAACTTCATTTGTAGTAGTAAACTTCAGTAATATTTATCAAACAATGTTAATAATACAACTTTATATATTAATTCATTCCAATTCAGATTGAGAATCCGGCTCCCACTTTATCAATATGTATAACTTGTTAATGCCTAGTCCTTTGTCCATGTTTAATTCAATTATTTAATTTATTTGTTTTTCATAAATTTAAATATATATTTAAACACAACTGAAACTCTAACTTCCTTTAGCATTTAGTACTTACAATCTACATATATCTAAACTGTAAAAATGATTTATTTAATATGAAGCCAACCCGGTAGAATGAAATTAGTGAATAATTATAATTATATTTCTAGTGAGTTAAACAAAAATCCGACCAAAAAACATACTTGATATGTGAATATGAAAAATGTAATGTTAGGCTTACACTGTAACGTCATTAAATATAGACAGTGACAATATATATGTTTTTAAAACAGTAGGGGAACACTTGTATCCGAGCAATCCATCCAAACCCAAAATGTACGTTGAAAGACCAAAATTGAAATCCCAAGGTCGGACTTCACAATTATCCTCACTCATATTAATTGAACAAATGTCATCCAACTTTACAAAAACATTAATGTCCAATTCATCGAATTTGACTCGTTGTTTTCAAGGCTGGGAAAAGCAAGTAAATCAAGCTCCTCCCGTCCCTGTTGGAAGATGTGGATATTCAATTTCCCATGACTACAGATTCTTGAAAAACAGAGAACAATTTTTACCATATGATAGTGGTGAACACAATCCTGAAAAAATATTGATTTTTTGGATCGGAGGGTGCATTAGAAGATCTTGCTTCATGTGAAGATTGGGCCTGTGACGGAATATTAAACTACTGCCCTTAAGATTATCTCCAACTTTTTGCATTGCACATAATTCTTGGATATGTATTGGTGGCAAGATTATTTGTCTTACTCCCAAATAAGTATAGAGCTACATAGAATATACTGTTTACAACTTTGAAGCATCTAAAAACATCATTATGCCTAAAACATTAATGATAGATGTTGAAAAGACAATTCTGAATGCATTTGGAAATGTGTTTCCTGTAACAAACATTATGGGATGTTTATTCCATATGTCTAAAAATATCTACAGATACATTGTGAACTTAAGTTTAAAATTGAGATATTCCAAAGACGCTGATTTTAATTTAAGAATTAAATGTTTCACCATGTTAGCTTTTTTGTCGATTGCAGATATTATTGATGGATTTGTCGAGCTTGCCGATAATCATGGTTTAGACCAAGAGATGGTTGCTTACGTTGAGGCGCATTACATCGGGGGTATGCGAGGCCAGGGAGAAGGAAGAAGGAGAGTGACACCAACACTCTCAATCGAACTCTGGAATGTTTGCTCAAGAACAATTAATAACAAAATAATAACTTATAACAGTGTGGATGGATTCCACAATTACCTTCTAAGCTCTATTACTAATAAACATCCAAATCTTTGAAAATTAATAGATAATTTAAAAATAGAAAAAGGTTTGTCATGAAAAAAAAAAAAAAAAAAAAAAACTGATTTAGAACTTGGCAATATTGTACCAATCAAACGAAACAATAAAACTCGTAATCTAAGATTGCAAAAAATAATACCACAATATAATTCCAATGCAATATTAAAATTTCTGTAAGCAATATCTTGGAATTTACATTCTTTTTAAATATTTAATATTATCTTATAGGTATATAATATATATATGCATATAAATAATTAATTATTAAATAAAACAAAATGCTCGTACAAAAAATTTGGATCAAATCTAATTTTAATATGTCTCAATTACATTTATTATTTACGGAGCCATGCTACGATGTGGTGATAGGATCAAATGTATTTTAAATATTAAACCATAAAGGATACTTAAATGTAAATGGATAATAAAATATGTTTATAATAATTATTATTATTTCATGGTATTCTTCTTTAATAAAATTTATAACTTTTGAGAAAAATTTATGTAATAATTTTATTTTATTTTATAAGATTAATATTTTTCAACAATTTATCATTCCAAATTAGAACAAAAATATAAATTATACATGCAGCAAAGTGAGTTAAATTTGGGATTCGTAGCTCCTCGAATGTGTAAATGACTTATCAAATTTATGATTGAATTTGACAGTGCTTTATTGGAGTGGAGAAATACTCCCAGGCAAGATGGACTCTCATCAGCAGAGTGGTTGTTCGGAAGGCAAATGAGAACATTAATTTCTACCCATAAATCACAATACGATCGTATTGGAGATGATAAATTTAAGAAATCGGCACAGGCAAGACAATTGCTAAACGATAAATCTAAAGTCAACAGAGATGATAGATCAATACTCCTTCCTCAATTAGAAATGGGTGAATGTCTTGCAATTCAAAATCCAATCTCAAGAGAATGGGATACTACTGAGGGAGAATGGTAGATCCTACATCGTCCAGGGAACGAATGGAGGAACATTCTTGAGAAACCGAAGATTCTTAAAGAAATGTATTCAAAATCTAGAAAATATTTTGATGAAGTGTTGGATCGTGAAGCTCATGAATCGAGGAAAAGTCAGCGCAAAGCTCAGAAGCCTAATCGTTTTAGGACTTAAAGGCTTCTAAGGGGAGTTGTAGTATTCTGTACAATTACCGTTACATCACTATGTTCGAGTACTTAATGTTTGTTTAGTGAGATACTTAATTTTATTAAAATTGGTATTACTTCGAGAGTCTTACTCGCATGTTGTCCCAGTCTTATTTATTTAACAGTATAGAATACATGGCGTGTACAAGTCATAATAAGACGCAATATTTCACGTAAAAACACTTGAGTTGATCATACTCATAACTTATGAGTACCAAACACCATCATCAATCTAAGAAGCTCACAAAGTCATTGATTGTTGCCCATTGAAATAAGTATCTTCTCGAAGAATAAATATGACGTAACTGCTCACCCGACCATAGAGTATCATGATCATAGAGAAAGAAATACATAGAGGAGACAAGTCGGGAAATATCTTGAAATGAATTTGAGCTGTTCACAAACAAGGGTCTAGAAGAAAGTCAGCTGTTGATTATTTTACTTCATAGCTATTTGTATTTAGAATTTATTTATTATTCTTAATTAATATTTTAGCTTTTACTGTCTAGTGTTAACTTGTAAATATCTCTTGATCCTTGTATTTTTCTCGTTGTTTTATCACTGATATGATGGATCCATGATCTGAAGTGAATTGAGTCGTTGCCATTATGCTTGTCTCTCTTTAAATAGAAGAATGAAGAATTAGTCATTTGTTTGAATGATGGAGGACTATGACGTAGTCATTCCGATGATAGTATGAGTTATCATCACTTCATCACTACATGTGTATCTCAATTCATTTTTTAATTGTCTCTGAGCATGAGGACTTTGAGTTATATCGGAATTAGACTCGGAGGACTCAGTGGCATTGGGACTTGGACTCAGAAAAAGTATGTGCTAGGTCATCTAAGGATCTCTGTGCGTCTGCGATGGAAAAAATGATGTGATATATTTTTTTGTGCAATGTGATAGATATTATCTTAATGTATTGATAATTTGCTATCAAGTTGGATAGTACCAGAGCTATGGTACTCGAGTCATTGTATCATAGACTTGATGAATCAGGCTAAACTCGGACAAGATAGCATGGAGGCATGGGGACTATGAGTAGTCTCGGAGTCGTAAATAGAACTCGGAAAAGGTGGAGTCGACTACAGTCATATTCAAATGAAGGAGTGTTCAGTTAAAAGGATTTGTGTGTATTAAGTCAACAAGAACACTATTATTAATTATCATCTCCACTCAGGTGTATTTTAACTGATACTTTAGTATTTATATTAAAGACTAACACAAGCTTGAGTTAGGAAGGTGGGATCAATAGACATGTTTCATAAATTAACTAAAATTAAACTGAAAATATCTAGTAAGCAACTATAATTAAATATTTATTCATCATATATTTTAATTGATTATTATCTTTATTGACATGATTATTAATTTGATTAAAATAAAATATCATAAAAACTTCAAATAAACTGGAAGGAACTGGAACATAACCATACGTACCATAATTAAACATATTAGATAATTAAATGAATTTGGAAAAAAAAAAAAAAAAAAATTACAGCCGTTTCAGTATTGTTAAAATATATATTTACATTTATTAAAACAAATAAATTAAATAATGGAATTAAACATAGACAACGGAATGGACATTATTATTAGTTATACCAGGGAATAAATACTAAATACATGAAATAATCAATTATTTTCTCACAATACTTGCATATTGTATATGGACTC
>NW_027291324.1:0-588 GCF_016086655.4 Lepeophtheirus salmonis | reverse complement strand
TCTCATATTCATGAAACTTAACTCCACAATTACTACAGTCATGTTTTGTGTGACCTAGCTCAGAATAATTCTTACATTGTAGTTTGAATCCCCTAAATTTGAGCTTAATAAGGCATGCCTGAAAAGTAATTAGCTGTGGAATTTTGGCTGGATCTGCACCCTTTTCTATCTTGTAATCTCCATCTCTCCACATATCTTTGTATTCCTTATATTTTTATTTCATCTAATTCATTGATTGTTTTTTGTTTTTTTTTGGTAACTTGCCCAAGTTGTTCAAACAATTAACAGCACTGGTCTACTCACTTCCCATTTGATATATATTACTATACATAAGTTCCACGACAACAGTTCGAGTCGATAATAAACTTTCCAATAAAGATTTTATTGCTCTACAGGGTGTCCACGATAAATTGGAACTACTTTAAACTTCATACAGATCCATAATGTGGATATTGGGGTTAAATCATACTAATATAAAAGGTTGCATGAACAATACACTATAACTTCCACCACAATTGTTTTGACAACAAACAATAGTCATCATGGAACAAGTAAGGAGAGACGCCATCCTCGAATTGGCTCGCGCAG
>NW_027291323.1:0-1752 GCF_016086655.4 Lepeophtheirus salmonis | reverse complement strand
TTTTATTTAGAAACTCAAATTAAATCATTTAATTTACAATTTTGTGCACGTTTTTATACAGGCCAATACCAAGCTTTTTTCAAATTAAGGTTAAAAAGTATATATTAAAAAAATGATACAAAATAAATGTTTTTAGTTAAAAATGTTTTTTATATGCTACTGTTGGCAAATACCAGTTTTCAACCTTTTTGGCAAAATAGGCTACAAGGGAACTTCAAAAAGGGAAATTCATTTTCAATAAATAAAAATTGCATTTTTACGATAGAAATCAGCGTTCAAACCATTTAAAATACGATTTTTAGATCTTGTACATATATAATAAATATTAACAAACCGATTTCAAACTTTTTGTGAAATTAGGTTAAAAAGTTAATATTAATAAAAAAAAAATTGCAAAAACAAAATTTATAATTAGAAACTCAAGCTTTAATAATTAAAGTTACAATTTTGACTACGTTTTTATCAATGTTACTTTGAAATACCAAATTTCAACTTCATTCGGCTGAATTTTCCTACAAAAATGGCTTGAAAAGATTAAACTTAATAAAAATAAAAATACATATTTTATGTTGGAAATAAGTGTTCAAAGCATTTCATTTAAAATTTTTTAAAACTTTTTAAATTTGCTGAAGATGAAATAAACATATATCAAGCTCTTTTGACAGAATTAGATAAAAAAGTGCATGTTAAAAATTTAAAAAAATGATAAAACATGTTTTTAATTAGAAACTCGAGCTTTAATAATTCAATTTATAATTTTGAGCAAACCACAATTCATTCATTTTGGAAAATTTGTTACAAAAAGGCCTTCAATAGGTTAAATTATTTTATTAAATGAAAAATACATATTTTATGTAGAAATATTTTTACAAAAATAATTTAATTTTATATTTTTGGCAGTTTTTGAAATATGCTAAACATGAAATTAAACTATAGAAATCATTTTGTTTGAATTAGGTTAAGTAGTTTAATAAAAAAAAAATAAATTCAAATACTTGTTTTTAATTCAAAACTCTTGCTTTAATAATTCAATTTACATTTTGAACACGTTTTTGTCTATTTACTTTAGTCAATACCACATTTTAACCATATTCAGCAGAATTTTGTACAAAAAGGCTTGAAAAAGGAATTTTTTTTTAATAAATGAAAATACATATTTTATGTTGAAATAAGTGTTCAAAAATTTAATTTATCATTTAAGCACTTTTTGAACTATGACAAAGTTTTTATTTAGAAACTTGATCTTAAATCATTTAAAAATAAATATAAATTTACAATTTTTGTGCACGTTTTTATACAGGCAATATCAAGCTTTTTCCATAATAAGTTTAAAAAGTAAATATTAAAAATTAAAAATGATACAAAATAAATGTTTTTAATAAAAAATATTTTTTATGATATATGCTACTGTAGGCAAATACCTCATATTTCAACCTTTTTGGCAAAATAGGCTACAAGGGAACTTAAAAAGGAAATTCATTTTCAATAAATAAAAAATGCATATTTTATGATAGAAATCAGCAGTCAAAACATTTAAATTACGATTTTTAGATCTTGTACATATATAATAAATAAAAACTGAACCTATTTCAAACTTTTTTGTGAGAATTAGGTTAAAAAGTTTATATTAATAAATAAGAAAATTGCAAAATAAAAATTTATAATTAGAAACTCAAGCTTAAATAATGAAAGTTACAATTTTGAGTACGTTTTTATCAATGTTACTGTGGAAATACCAATTTTCAACTTCAT
>NW_027291322.1:0-832 GCF_016086655.4 Lepeophtheirus salmonis | reverse complement strand
CAAAGATGCACCACGCTCTGTAAGAGCAATTATCGAAAATGTGGATAAAATAATGGAAATCGTGGAGTCCGACCGTCATGTCGGTCAACTCTTTTGATTGACAAGAAGACTAGTTTTTTTTTATTTTATAGATAGTATTATGCTTATGTTTTGATAGCATCTTGGTATATAGTACACATTGCAGGTTTTTGTACATATAAAAAATAGTTGCACAAAAAAGTAAACTAGCTAGAAAATCACAATTCTTCAATTTTTAATTCGTAGGTTCTAAGACATTGGGATGGAATCATGGAATAATACTGGTACTGTCCATTGAAAAGAATAATTTACATTCATATGTACTCAATTTCTTCATCAAAAGGCCATGAAAAGATATTGAAATTTATTTTTGCTTTGATATAATAAGTCATATTCACCAATTTATGTAAACTTTCATGTACGAAGTAATTATATAAAGGTCATATAAAATGATCACATTTTGGCCTTCATGACATGGCTTTGTTACCGTTTTGTATGGAACCCAAACATTTTTTCCCCACAGATTGTATACCAAGATGGCTGAATATGGATCAAGAGATTGTATTTGCTCATTTTTGAAACTTCATTGACCTTTCTCTCAACTCCTCTTAGAATGAAAAAAAAAAAAAAAACAGGGGGTTGCAAAATGTTCATATCCCATGAGTGTTTAATTTACAACAACATTTGTACCTGATTGTACCTGATCTCCTCCAAAACATTCTTCAAATTGTAAAGTTTAATCTCAATGTTGATCTTCTGTTAATTTTTTTAACATGCCCATTATAAACAAGATTTTCATCAATAACGTTTATAT
>NW_027291321.1:0-618 GCF_016086655.4 Lepeophtheirus salmonis | reverse complement strand
TTTTCTTTCTATATTTTTCCTTTCATATTATCTTCATGTAGGATGCGTGAGGATTTTATGTGTCTAGAACTCCATAGTACAGTCAAACCTGGCCTCAATGTTCTGGTTTAAGTGTATGACTGCACTGGACGGCCATACTCATATCCTAGGCAGATCATAACATAAAAACTGTATTGAGTACGTCCCTTAAATCCCCTGCCAGTGCTTACATAAATTAATTCATACCTAGTAAATAGCTTCAAAGATGAACCTACTTTTATTGGTCACTTTTATAAACTTACTATAGGTGTATAAAATATATCCTAGAAAGCCGGAGCGGTTTCTTTAAGTTAACAATCTGATGAGGTTTTTTTTATTTACCAATTTTTTTAATGAAAAAACATTAAGTATAAAGTAGTGCTTGAGCTCATGAAAGACGGAGAGTATCAATGAATGTTTGCTCGGGCGTTATATGTGTTAGTCCTTGTTGACTCGGAGTTGAATTGAGGATCCTCATCGGAGCCTATATATCCATGATATATATGGAGTGGGATTTGTGTAAACGTCCTTCCTCTCACAGTTGCTTGCAGCTGATCTAATAAAACGTCATGACAGGAAAGCTCCTCTCCTCCTAAATAT
>NW_027291320.1:0-1502 GCF_016086655.4 Lepeophtheirus salmonis | reverse complement strand
AGGAGAGGGACTCAGTCTTCCAGAATTGATTTCTCCCTACTTGACACATATGGTAAAAAATTATTTTTAAATATGAAACACCCTCTGATCATTAATATATTTGCTTGGAAATAGCCTTATAAAACTTCTCCGTTAAGGATACAAAAATGGTTGAAAGAAGACGATAAATACAAAAAGAAATTTAGAAAAAAATAATTGTTAGGAGGTTTAATGACTCTTTTTATCCAACAAAGCAACAGAAAAGCTCATAAAAGTAATTAATTCAACAACTTCATAGTTTATTTTGCAAGATAGGAAGAAATTTTTTTTTACACAAAAGTCAAGCAAATAAAATTCTCAATAATGGATCAAATTTTGTAGATTATTTGATTTTTCTAGAACTATAGAAATTGAGTTGAGTTAGAAGGATTTATTTGCAGAAAGGTTAAGAAATTTTTAAGAAAGATAGATTTTCTTCCCAAGGTGTTGAAAAATTATTCAATTAGAAAAAGTCTTAACCAAACCAGTAAATGGATTTATAGATTACTTTCATTACCCTTTCCAAAACATTGTTGCACAAAAAGAGGCCACTTTACTAAATGAGAGGTAATTTCCAATGTTCTTTAGAATTATATCTTCTCCAAAGAAAATTTCTAAATTTAAAGGAAAGTATCATAAAGATAATAAAGCCAAAATGTCCAGATGGAGGCTATGAATAAGTTTATTCAAATTAAACGATTAATTCATTTTGTATCTTTTAAAGATTGAAAGTTCCATGGAAAAGTTGGGTTGTTTACCTAAATAACAGACAAAAGGAATAATTGTATTGATTCCAAAAAAAAGAAAATGGACAATTTATAGATATTATAGACCAATTACATCACTCATTTTCTTCATAATAAGAATAAAAAGGCTATTTAAGTAATAGGAAAATTTCCAATGTTTGTACAATATACAAGCTGCAATTAACAAAGTAGAAAGTAGCAAGAAGATTTGAGCAATAATAGTAATATACATTTGTACTGTTTTGACTCTATTTCACAAACGCATATTTTTAAATATGTCAAAAAGTTTCTTTCGAAATGTTTTTTTACCCCCGTACGTACCTTGTTATACCACATCAATTAACGATCTCATTGGACGGACTATAAGCCAGACAATCATCTTAGAAAAGAGCTGTCACTAGGAACGCCACTCGTCTCCACTTCTTTTCACATCCGCAATCAAAAAACTCGTTATAGTTGTTAGAAAGTGGCGAAGACGATTTTTGATTAACTTTGAGAGACCTCAACATATTATTTAATTGTATACAGATGTAGAAACAAGCTCTAAGTCTCAGATAATTGCAAAAATTAAAGGTCTTATGAGTTTTTTTGAAGTTTTAAGAAAAAACAGGATTCACAGTGAATAAAAATAAAACCTCAATAACATTTTTAGGCCCCTGGAAGCCTGAAGATGATCTTAAAGTCAGAAGCTGTAAATTTAGTAGAATGGTGGAAATTTTGAGTATAAAATGGAACAGC
>NW_027291319.1:0-597 GCF_016086655.4 Lepeophtheirus salmonis | reverse complement strand
AATTTTAATTTTAATTTTAATTAATTTTAATTTTAATTTTAATTTTAATTTTAATTTTAATTTTAATTTTAATTTTAATTTTAATTTTAATTTTAATTTTAATTTTAATTTTAATTTTAATTTTAATTTTAATTTTAATTTTAATTTTAATTTTAATTTTAATTTTAATTTTAATTTTAATTTTAATTTTAATTTTAATTTTAATTTTAATTTTAATTTTAATTTTAATTTTTTAATTTTAATTTTAATTTTAATTTTAATTTTAATTTTAATTTTAATTTTAATTTTAATTTTAATTTTAATTTTAATTTTAATTTTAATTTTAATTTTAATTTTAATTTTAATTTTAATTTTAATTTTAATTTTAATTTTAATTTTAATTTTAATTTTAATTTTAATTTTAATTTTAATTTTAATTTTAATTTTAATTTTAATTTTAATTTTAATTTTAATTTTAATTTTAATTTTAATTTTAATTTTAATTTTAATTTTAATTTTAATTTTAATTTTAATTTTAATTTTAATTTTAATTTTAATTTTAATTTTAATTTTAATTTTAATTTTAATTTTAATTTTAATTTTAATTTTAATTTTAAT
>NW_027291318.1:0-1936 GCF_016086655.4 Lepeophtheirus salmonis | reverse complement strand
TTTTTGTCTACTAAGTGAGATCCTTAAAGTGAGTGCTTTATGGTCCGAACGTCCGTTATTCATTATTTTGATGTTTTTAATTTTTTTGGTCAACTCCCTACTAAAAATTATATGATCTATACGACTTTTTTTGGTTTTAGTTGACCACGTATCAACAAAGCTGCCCTTATACCAGTATTTAATTGCATCAAACATTCTCAAGTCCTCCATCAGAATCTCCAAAAGTTACTTGATTTTAGGTTATATTCTCCTCGATAGTTGATGGAGTCAGAGTCTTTATCAAAAAATAGATTCAAATCCCGGTTAATTATTATTTTTAAGTTCCCAAGATTACTTAGTATATTTTATATTTATTTGTAAGATTCCTGCTCTGTCTTCATTTGTACCATAAATATTTACAGCAACAATTTTTCCTTCCATAGAGTGTAACCTCTATGATATCAAATGAGCCAAAAAGTGAAACTTTTACGATATAGCTTTCTTGATTATATACCAGACCATTTTCTAAATCACATAGTCCACCCTCTTTATTATCAATACAGTTTTTATAGTCTATAAATTCTTTTGGGTCACATTTAGCATAATCTACAAAACATTTAAAATTTTTCTTCATCTATTTTTTGGATCCTGCAGACAATCTTTATCTTTGCCTTTAAGGTAATCAATGTAGTCATATCGTCTTTGATAATTTTTGAGATCTTAGATTCTGGAAAATATATCGAATTTTTGTCTTGTTTGTGAACTGTTAAGATCACTTACTTTGCTTGAGTTTTGGTATCTTTGTGCTAATTTTTTCTTGCTGAACTATCTTTATGTGATATCATATTGAAATTTCAGTAAATGAGAAAAATGATCTTTTGAAGTTTTCCCGTGTTACTAGTTTCTGTTTTCCTTCTTTCTCTTCGCATCCTCCCCGCAGGACTCCTTATCAGTCTTTTATGCAGACTATCAATCTTCTTTGGCTTTTGGGAGCATTAGCTTTGTTTCTTAGTACAATTTACCAGTCTTCTCTCAAGCCCTTCCTTGATCTGAATCCTTAGTGGAGTCTTCGTCTTTTGAAATTCATCATTCTCTGTAGATACCATGGTATCTCCGATCTCTCCGTTCTTTTTCAAACTCCTACCATTTCTTGAGGTGGTTTTCGCATTTCTTCTGAAATATATCATTCCCTATTATCTAGAGTTCCAAATACAATGATGAAGGAACAGCTTCCTCAGATGAAAGTCCATCTACAACTAGATGGGTCTCTTCAATCTCGTCATTTTGATTGAATTCCTGAACCTGAACATCTTTCTGGGTTTCCTCAACTTTATCTTCAGAAAAGTTTGATTGTGATAAATGGCCACCTCTAGCGTTGAATGCCGATTTACTTCCTTGGTTTTGTACATAAATTTCTTTCAGTTTTTCAAAATATTTACTACGGGAGTTCCTTGGCAATCCATTTTTCCTCACTATACATTCAATCCAATTTCTATGCAATATGAGGCATTGTTTTTAATAAGACTACGTTCTAATTTCACCAATCTTTCTCCAATTGGAATTAATTGAGGGATATCTAGCGAAGTCTTCATTTTTACAAAAATATTCATTGACTTACTGGTTCTTTGAATATTTTTTTGGCGAATTCACCTTCATATTCTTGGGGCCTCTGTGCTTGATAGTAAGCCTCAACTTCTTCTCCCAAAGACTCCATCCCTGAAGTTACGCCTCCGGGTTAGTGATCCTTGCTGCATTTGGAATTATAAATGTTGTTTTCTTCAATCCTGTTGTAGCCTTGATGAGCTCATAATCTGCACTCCTTTCATTCTTTTGCTTGTCAAACATTTGATTCTAAGAGAGTTTTCTTTCTTTGTCAATTTTTTTTTATGAAATTTTTAACTTCTATTGCTACTTCTCCATAGTTCCAGAATGTATAAATTTTTATCATATCTTCGGA
>NW_027291317.1:0-1217 GCF_016086655.4 Lepeophtheirus salmonis | reverse complement strand
AAATACACTGGTAAATTGTTCCCTTCCCGAGGAACCATCATTAATTAATGGAGAATGTTGGTAATGATGTCATTTATAGAAATACCCCAATGTAACAATTTTCAGCATGTTTAGATTCATCCACACCAAATTACAAAATTGAACTCTGAATTTTGTACCATCTAGAAGTAAGTATTCTTTTTTGTGATCATAAAATATGATTCTATTTTAGCTGAAATGATCAAGTATTCCGATACATAGCTTATTAAATGGCAAAAACAAGTTTTTAGATCTCATTGATATCTATTCTGTGCACAATTGTATATAGCAATTTCCACATGAGGGAAGAAGGGTAGATGAACTTTTTGATTAAATTCCACGTCTGGCTTTTGTCTAGCAACTTAAAGTTATGATATATTTAACTGGGTTCATCTCAGAACAAGAAAATATTATTTGGATCAATCTATTATTTCAATATTCTGTGTTCATAATTTATTAGTTGTAGGATTACAATTGTTTAATTTTGTATATTTAACATAAATGTATGATGGTTTATTTTTTTAGTATGTAATTTATATTGATTTGCAGAAAACCCTTCACACTATAGAATAATTATAGACTTGAAATGAAGCCAAATGAAGTTGAGGACTCAAACTGGACTCGATAAAAATATTTAAATATGCATTTATAGTACAAACTTGAGACATCGTTGAAGGAAAATGCAGCGATAACAACTTGTTATCAAAAAATCGAATTAAGTGGCTTAAAAATTAGTGATGAAGAACCAAATGGCACTTAGAATAAGTATTCTTTAACGTGAGCGATATTTTTGAGGGCACAATGTAGGATTCAGGTTGACGAACAGATCTTGACAATATCTCATAAGTCAATGTATCTTACACTAATGTAACAAAACGGATTAAAGATACTTCTGGATTTTCACAACACTAATGATAATATACGTAAATGACATTTCCCCCCCCTCTTGGGAGAGTCTAATTATATGCTAAGGGCCTCCCAAAAAAATTATTAGCAGTATTTTGAGGTCTCTTAATGATCAGACATCCATAGTTACTCAATTAGACCCCTCAATAACAAAACTATGATTACGGCACTGCTATATAGTCGATACATTGATGTTTTTTTAAAAATTATTAATATATAATCATTATGTGACACTTTCGGTAATTCAAGAGTACACAGTTATATTAATTCTAAAAATTCAACTCCTACAATAT
>NW_027291316.1:0-662 GCF_016086655.4 Lepeophtheirus salmonis | reverse complement strand
GAACTGCTTTAAAAAAAGAGCAAGAGCGAAATGCACTCACAAAATTAGTTACTGAGCTCATAATTTCTTGAGTTACCTATTGCTTCGCTAAATTCAAATACAAAAATTCCTTTACTCGCACTCTCAGCTCCTTCGCTCGTCTGTATATTGATTTGTGGGTATTTCCCAAGGTTAATAGAAATACAAGGTTATACCATAACGTGTTTACGACTGATGTTTGATTTCCACCACACTTTTAAAAGTGACGTCATAGTGTATAAGTAGTTGTGTGTTTTGTTTACATTTTCTGTTGTATAAAAAAAGAAAAAATCTACATTCTTGATTCTACAATTTGACAAAGTTTTCATTTTATTAAAAGACATTTAAACCCATTGAGGATCTTCCACGTCATAGTGAAGCATATGAAGCTAAGTCTCCGTTTCTTCGCCATAGTGGACTACAGCGAGGAACGAAAAATATATTCGGATCTCACTCAAATCCATTAGGGGAAATTTTATTGAAGGCTTATAAGTAATTACTTATTAGTTATTCTGTGTTAACTCTTCAGCCTTGTCATCATCTATCATTCAATCCAAGTACAATATATTCAATCCATATATATTGTAATTACGTATAACTTATTTGTATTGACTGTTATTTCTTAGAATGGGTTTAAATTATCA
>NW_027291315.1:0-816 GCF_016086655.4 Lepeophtheirus salmonis | reverse complement strand
AACAGGTTACAAGAAGAAACGTTACAAATTATACCTACAACTTAAATGGAGAAATGTTTTGGCTTAAATTGAAATATATAACAATTGAAGTTACCATTTTTTTAAAAATTCATTACAACTTTAAAAATGAAGGATCCATTAGCTAATCCTTACTGATTACATAAGCAAAACGTTCTGTATTAAATATATTTCTTTTAGTGCAAGAAATGCAAACATTTTTTTAATGTTACATTAATAATTTAAATATTCAATGTATAAAAAAGCAATTATATAATATTCATAATAGATACTTTTAAGACAAGAAATCCATACAAGCTAATAGGCCCGTTTCATAACTTGGTTTATCACTTTGATCCTTCCTTCTCAAAAATGAAAGAATAATGGAAACACTGTTTAGGCAGTTGCGACAAAAAAAAATCTTGTGCTCGTTTTAAGTTATATTTTTTACAACTATAGTAATGTATTGAGTTTAAAATATTGAAATGTTAGAAATAAGTGTTCAAAACATTTCATTTCAAAATTTTAGCACTTTTGGAAATATGCTGAAGATGAAATAACCCTATGTCAAGCGTTTTTGTCAGAATTTTATTAAAAAATGCATGTTGAAAAATTAAAATATTGATAAATCAATGTTTTTTGTTGGAAACTCAAGCATTAACCATTCAACTACAATTTTGAGCAAACCACATTTCCACCATATCCCAAAGAATTTGTTACAAAAAGGACTTCAAAGGGCAAAAATTATTTTTTATAAATGAAAAATACATATTTTATGTTAAAATAAGTGTTCAAAACATTTCATTTAAAATTTTTAGC
>NW_027291314.1:0-568 GCF_016086655.4 Lepeophtheirus salmonis | reverse complement strand
GAACCTAATAGTTAAAAATAATGTGGATAAAATTATAGTTTAATGCCACTTTAAGTTTTGAGTCCCCAGTCTGTACATAAAAATTTGTATAATAAATGACAAAATATAGGTACAGTTCTTTTTTTTCTTTCAAAATTTAAATGTATACATAGACGATGAACGTATGTACATTTAATAGATATCATGTTTTTCATATTATGCTATATATAAATAACGATGTATATACTGAAACTTCTCTTTTTGGGGGTAATTTTATAGGTTTATAAACATAATTTGGCTTTGAGAAAAAAAAACTTAGCGCATCAAACCTCCCATGTTCTTGGACTTTCTTACAAGTTATAATTTACAAACGAAGTTTATGAAATTTAAAAAAATATATTGATATTACAAATTAAAACTGCTTTGAATATACTTTTAAATACTGTGTGTTTATTTAAAGCGGACCCTAAGTTATTTTAAATTATTCAAATTTGAAAAAGCTGATTGACAATGTTTACTAAGATATTTTGAATATTAAAGATTGGAAAAGAAAATATACAAATGTTATGTAAAATAAAGAATTTTCTCC
>NW_027291313.1:0-2496 GCF_016086655.4 Lepeophtheirus salmonis | reverse complement strand
TCGAGAAATATGGTCATTTTAAGCCATATTTGACTTGAATTTCATGAAAAAAGCTTCAAATTGCGATATTTCTTTGCTCAAACGCCTTTATAGGTCCTCAAAGTGCTATATTTGATGATTAAAAGATGAATTTGTAATAAAATAGACGAAATTTGGAGTTTTTCGAGAAATATGGTCATTTTAAGCCATATTTGACTTGAATTTCATGAAAAAAGCTTCAAATTGCGATATTTCTTTGCAATATGGTCATTTAAGCCATATTTGACTTGAATTTCATGAAAAAAGCTTCAAATTGCGATATTTCTTTGCTCAAACGCCTTTATAGGTCCTCAAAGTGCTATATTTGATGATTAAAAGATGAATTTGTAATAAAATAGACGAAATTTGGAGTTTTTCGAGAATATGGTCATTTTAAGCCATATTTGACTTGAATTTCATGAAAAAAGCTTCAAATTGCGATATTTCTTTGCTCAAACGCCTTTATAGGTCCTCAAAGTGCTATATTTGATGATTAAAAGATGAATTTGTAATAAAATAGACGAAATTTGGAGTTTTTCGAGAAATATGGTCATTTTAAGCCATATTTGACTTGAATTTCATGAAAAAGCTTCAAATTGCGATATTTCTTTGCTCAAACGCCTTTATAGGTCCTCAAAGTGCTATATTTGATGATTAAAAGATGAATTTGTAATAAAATAGACGAAATTTGGAGTTTTTTTCGAGAAATATGGTCATTTTAAGCCATATTTGACTTGAATTTCATGAAAAAGCTTCAAATTGCGATATTTCTTTGCTCAAACGCCTTTATAGGTCCTCAAAGTGCTATATTTGATGATTAAAAGATGAATTTGTAATAAAATAGACGAAATTTGGTTTTTTTCGAGAAATATGGTCATTTTAAGCCATATTTGACTTGAATTTCATGAAAAAAGCTTCAAATTGCGATATTTCTTTGCTCAAACGCCTTTATAGGTCCTCAAAGTGCTATATTTGATGATTAAAAGATGAATTTGTAATAAAATAGACGAAATTTGGAGTTTTTTCGAGAAATATGGTCATTTTAAGCCATATTTGACTTGAATTTCATGAAAAAAGCTTCAAATTGCGATATTTCTTTGCTCAAACGCCTTTATAGGTCCTCAAAGTGCTATATTTGATGATTAAAAAGATGAATTTGTAATAAAATAGACGAAATTTGGAGTTTTTCGAGAAATATGGTCATTTTAAGCCATATTTGACTTGAATTTCATGAAAAAAGCTTCAAATTGCGATATTTCTTTGCTCAAACGCCTTTATAGGTCCTCAAAGTGCTATATTTGATGATTTAAAGATGAATTTGTAATAAAATAGACGAAATTTGGAGTTTTTTTCGAGAAATATGGTCATTTTAAGCCATATTTGACTTGAATTTCATGAAAAAAGCTTCAAATTGCGATATTTCTTTGCTCAAACGCCTTTATAGGTCCTCAAAGTGCTATATTTGATGATTAAAAGATGAATTTGTAATAAAATAGACGAAATTTGGAGTTTTTTCGAGAAATATGGTCATTTTAAGCCATATTTGACTTGAATTTCATGAAAAAAGCTTCAAATTGCGATATTTCTTTGCTCAAACGCCTTTATAGGTCCTCAAAGTGCTATATTTGATGATTTAAAGATGAATTTGAATTTGTAATAAAATAGACGAAATTTGGAGTTTTTTCGAGAAATATGGTCATTTTAAGCCATATTTGACTTGAATTTCATGAAAAAAGCTTCAAATTGCGATATTTCTTTGCTCAAACGCCTTTATAGGTCCTCAAAGTGCTATATTTGATGATTAAAAGATGAATTGTAATAAAATAGACGAAATTTGGAGTTTTTCGAGAAATATGGTCATTTTAAGCCATATTTGACTTGAATTTCATGAAAAAAGCTTCAAATTGCGATATTTCTTTGCTCAAACGCCTTTATAGGTCCTCAAAGTGCTATATTTGATGATTTAAAGATGAATTTGATAGACGAAATTTGGAGTTTTTCGAGAAATATGGTCATTTTAAGCCATATTTGACTTGAATTTCATGAAAAAAGCTTCAAATTGCGATATTTCTTTGCTCAAACGCCTTTATAGGTCCTCAAAGTGCTATATTTGATGATTAAAAGATGAATTTGTAATAAAATAGACGAAATTTGGAGTTTTTTCGAGAAATATGGTCATTTTAAGCCATATTTGACTTGAATTTCATGAAAAAAGCTTCAAATTGCGATATTTCTTTGCTCAAACGCCTTTATAGGTCCTCAAAGTGCTATATTTGATGATTAAAAGATGAATTTGTAATAAAATAGACGAAATTTGGAGTTTTTTCGAGAAATATGGTCATTTTAAGCCATATTTGACTTGAATTTCATGAAAAAAGCTTCAAATTGCGATATTTCTTTGCTCAAACGCCTTTATAGGTCCTCAAAGTGCTATATTTGATGATTAAAAGATGAATTTGTAATAAAATAGACGAAATT
>NW_027291312.1:0-998 GCF_016086655.4 Lepeophtheirus salmonis | reverse complement strand
AAAATAATTAATAATTTCAACTTATGCGACAAAATATTTGAGTGCCCCCCTTCTATCAATTTCTTGGCCTTTATTTCTCTTTTTGTCTTCCTATATGGCCCCTTACAATTAAATAAATTGATCTTATGAGATAAATGAGTTGTATCCTTGAAATTTTACAAAGATATAGAGGGGTTTCTGTATAGAGGCTTTGTTAAATATCAAATGGGATATTTTTACACTTTCTGGAATTATCTTTTTTGGAGATTTGAGCCTCTGAAAAAAAAACCCAACCCCGGTTTCAACTTTTAACAAAAATAACACAAGTTCTAAAGATAATCAATACATTAAAAAAAAAAATGGAATATTTTAGCATTAGGCTTTGGAAAATATTAATATCCTTTGGCCATATTTTCAACAAAAAATGGTTAAAAAGCTTTGAATCTTAAAAAGAACAAAAAACTGTATAGTCTTTTTCTGAAGGCCTGAAGATTTTTTTATTAGGTTGATCGTATTTTTAAATAAAAATTACAAATCAACGCCTTGAAATTAAGAGAATATAGAATTACATGGGTAGACCATCATGTAATCCGCCAAGTTAGAATTTAATTTTCAATCTGATGTATTGTACCGAGTTTTGGGCAAGACAGGCGGATTTTAACAAAACATGCAACCACTTATAGTCAATGACATCACTATTGCTAGAATTTTCAATTTAATGTATCGTACCGACTGCTGGGAAAGAAAAACAGATTTTCACAAAACACGCAACCACTCATCTACTATGACGGCAATATTAAAATCGTGGTAGGAAGCAATGAAGCTGAGGGTGTAGAGTGGAAGAAATAAAGAAAAAATATTCTTAAAGCATTCTGCATTGTATCTTTATAGGGCCATCATTGCTCGTAGCAAATCATTTATAATACAAATTAAGTAAAAAGGCACATCTTTAAAAAAACAAAAGCAAGCAAATCTTACTAATTTTTATTTTTGACTTGCCTTATTTAATCAAATCCTGT
>NW_027291311.1:0-360 GCF_016086655.4 Lepeophtheirus salmonis | reverse complement strand
TAACCCATTATAGTTGATGATTATTGAGGATTGGAAAGAATTCGAGGAGATAGCTTATTTTTATTTTAAATCTAAAAAGACTACTTGGGTGCCAATAAAGGCGTCTTAATTAATTAATTAGCGAACATATATATTATTTGAAAACATTCTTTTCACTTAATTATTGGATTCAAGATTGACAAATTAAATAAACATGAAAAAATAAATCAATATTATTTGAGATAATTATAGAGACAATGTCGTTGTAGCCCATTATTGCATCTGGGAGACACAAATTATAAATTTTCTTACACATTCGAGCTTTGTAACCTCTTAATTAAGAGATAGACCTGATAAAGTCGACACCATTACAGCTTTTCA
>NW_027291310.1:0-475 GCF_016086655.4 Lepeophtheirus salmonis | reverse complement strand
TCAACTTTTATATTTTTTTCACTAATGAATAGAAAAATGTTTAAGCTTCATTAGTTTTAAATAAAAAAAATTGTATTAATTATGATTATTTTTGGCCCAAAAGGACCAGAAGATGACCAAGGAGGTCTACAAGGATGTTCTCAAAGACATATTCATCCCATTGATGAATGAAGTCACTGATGGTAAGCCATATACATTCCAGCAAGACTCAACACCTGCTAAGGCCAAGATTGTCCTAGAGCTCTTAGTACAAAATGTGCCAGATTTTGGACACCCTTTAGAAAATTGCCGCAACTTGTTGTCTGTCAAGAAGTTATTTTTCCCCTTTTATTTTGATTAATTAAAAAAAAATTATTACATGCATAACAGTGCTTTATAATACCTTAGGCCTCTTCTATAGGATATCTGCCACCTAGCAAGCCTTTTTCTATGTTGTCTTAAATCATATAGAAGAATATTTTGTAAATATTAGTAT
>NW_027291309.1:0-3532 GCF_016086655.4 Lepeophtheirus salmonis | reverse complement strand
AATATCCATTTTGTATTTTAACATTCTGCTGGAAATTAAAAAAGGGCAATATAAAGAACATTACTCAGAATGTCACGAATTATAACATGCACTCGTCCATGTATGGTGAAGAAATGCATACAATATATTTTATACAACTTGATATTATACACTTTTATATTGATATACTCGAAACCAAATAAATTAAAGAATGCGGGGAAGCCTTCCATTTCATATTGAGTACTCAATGCCTGGTAATTAATGTCATTAAGAATGTTTCCTAATAGTCCGAAACACAAGAAGCATTGTAGAAAGTAGTTTAAAAACATTTATCTTATATGTATACTTAAAAACTGTATGGAATAATATCCAGGGCCCATTAGCTCAGTTGGTTAGAGCGTCGTGCTAATAACGCGAAAGTCGCGGGTTCGATCCCCCATGGGCCATCAATAATTTTTATCTTTGAAAAATTACACATTCTATATAATTACTTTTTTAAAGGAGTTTTGCTCGATATTGTAATCATATTTATGATGGTTTATTTGTCAAAGCCATTTACCCCCTTCCCCTTAGTTGATGGGAAAATTAAAAAGTAACAAAGTAACATAAAAAATATACTTTTCAATTCATTGAAATATTCTTTATCTATCTATCTTTGTTGAAATAGTATAAGCAGAGCACGACAGAAAGGCTAGCCCCAGACTGTAAAAACAGTAAGGCTAGTGCAGGGTGGCCTATATCTAGCCCGTTTGGCTACGTAATATTGTACTTTATATACCGTATATACTCAGGGAATTATGGGTTGAAATCATGAGGAATACTTAGTGTCGACGTATCGTACAATAGACATTGCAAACAAATATTACAGGTATTTTTTTGCGTAAAATATATTTTTGAAATACTTTTTTTGCAATATTTCACTTCTTTGTAGTTTGAAAATGTCTTGTAACAAGACTACCATTGCTAAGTGCCGAAAACAATTTCAATTCCGGAACCATCGAATCTATTTCACATATTCTGTAAAGTACTTTGTTTCCTTGTTTCTAATGGAACAAAACGTTATTATTTAGGAATTTCCTTTGAATCTAAGCCGTTCAGCTATCTTCTCTGTATATGAACCAAGTACATAGGTAGTTTATATTTCGTGTTAGTTACACTATTTTTGGAACTAATGCTAGGTAGTCACTAGGGCAATACGGTGCAAGACATTACTTACTCAAGATTCTATTTTTAAAATGTTGCACTTTTATAATGCTGTGTTACTCATTATAATTTAATATTTATATTTTTCAATAATATCTAAGCAAGATTAAGATTAGTATCCTTAGTTGTTGATTATATAGTAATTTGTCCTCCTGTAAAATCTAAAATGCACATATCCTTTGAAGAGTTTTAATTATCGAGGATCTCCTCTACTATAATATTTTAAATTATTATTTTTTTCTTTCAATTATGACTTGATATAGATTACAATAATTAATTAACATAATCCACACTCCATTTTGAGAAGAATCATTCTAGCATGTTTTTGTTTTTTTCTTATGGTTTCCAACCCAGAATTAATAAACTGCTACTTTGGACCTTTAAGACATTTTCAAGATAGTAAAATTATATCTTAGAATCGAGATAACTTTACAGGGCTAAATAAGTGGATTTATTTTTATTATTAAAGGAACATAAAAAAAAAAGTAGATATAACAATAAGAAAAATGGTACAACTCTCAAGCATCCTATATTTTTTTTTCTGGAAAAGATATCGAATTGAATTTTTAAATTTCAACAGATCAGTTTGCAATCTATAAATTTTGAAAAAAATTTAAAGTTAAAAACTTTTTATTTATATATCAAGGCCCATTAGCTCAGTTGGTTAGAGCGTCGTGCTAATAACGCGAAAGTCGCGGGTTCGATCCCCCCATGGGCCAGATTGTACTTTTTTTAAATCTTTTAAATAGTTTCATTTTGTAGGCCTACCTTTTTTAAGGTTTTTTCCTAATTATATTTAGAGTAATATTAATTCTCAATAGCATTAGATCCTGGCAGACTTTTAGTCCATAGTGAAGATATGTTATAAGTCACAAAATGTTATTAAAAAAAGATAGATACTCTGCCAGTTTACTTAAATCAATATCTTTAATCCATCAATGTTGAAGCATTTAGTATATTAAACATGATTCTAATTTCTATGAGAAACTGAATATATTCAATATTTCCTTCTTTTCGTGAATATTCAAATTATTAGTTACTACGTTGTTTTATTTGGCATTCAATGTCAATATGGAATTATATATCATTCCTAAGCATATAAATAAATTCCTATAAATAATATATGTACTACTGGCCCACATATTTAATTCGTACTTCCACCAGTTGTAATGGAAGTATTTTAAATAAATAAAATGAAAAAAATATTAATTGGTCTATTTTCATGACATTGAGGTTTTACCAATTATTTATTTCATTTATTATTGAAAGATTGATTATGATCCTTTTCCAAATTTTATAAGAGTGTGTATAAATTGACAAATCTCGATCGTTTTCACATCCAAGAATTACGAACTATACTCGTTACGCGCTTGAATACTTGTTATTCGTGTGAATACTAATTACTCACTCTTAGACTTTTATAGTATGGGTAGATGAAGAGGAATAATTTTCATAATTTGAATTAAAAAAACCTGGATATAACTGGTATAAGATATGCAAGGTTGACAATTTCCCCAATCTTGTAATTCAACTAAAAGATTCAAAAGATGAACAGGGCTGTTAGAGTCACATATGTAAAAAAATGTGACCATTATCCACCCATGATTAAAGCTATGAAAGACCAATTTATTATTATTATATATCGAATACCAATGCATTTTAAAAGTTTAGCCAATAAATTCATCTCAAGATTTAACTACTATTTAAACAAAACAAATAATGTTGTTTACAAAGTTAATGCCCAAAAACTAAAATGCTGTAAGAGAAATGTGGATAATATTTAAGCTTGAATTTCAAGGGAAACGCCTAACGAATTTGAAGCTAGCAGAGTGAAAATCAGATTTGAACATTTGCATTTTATATTTAATAGCGCCTCCTCCCTTATGCATTTAGAAATATTCATTAATCTCTATTAATAGTGTTAATTTTGTCGTATGCCTATTGATCTGGTGAGAAGTTTGAGGGTGTGCTTAATAAACTGCGGAATTCCTTTAGTATCGACTACTCCTGCTAGTTTAAAAACAATCAAACAAAGATTACTTTTAAAAAACAAACTTTGATTAAGAGTACACATTTCACTTCAATGAATATTGCCACTGGGAAAACAAAGATTCAAAATATAATAAAAAAAGGAAGGCAGTCTAGGAAGAATTACATGTTATAATGGGCTCGAAAAAGAAAAACAGAGAATTCCCAATTTTTTACGAGTTCCTAGGTTTTGACAGGTTACGGTTTTTTTGATGAATTCAGAGTAATTTCAATGCCTGACGAAGTCGAGTTTTCTCTGTCTTCTTTTTTTTTTATTTACTTCATAAAACTCTAGTACAAATTTACGAGTTTGCTCGTGGCA
>NW_027291308.1:0-293 GCF_016086655.4 Lepeophtheirus salmonis | reverse complement strand
CGAACCATTGTTTAATCTAAAACTAGCTATTGTCTGGGATGGTTCAGCAAAGACAACTACTGGAAGATATTTAAATAATGTATTGGATGTTGTATAAAGTTGCTATTTAATTTAATTAGCATGTATTTATAAGATTGTATTTAGTTCCAGATATTGAAAAAATGTATACTGAGGTATCGTGACCTTGTCAAGACATCGATTATTTTATCGATAATGAATTAAGAAGTACCCATAATTGAATATCGTCATCGTCAATAATTATTTGAAATTGCAAGTTCAACACATTCTTCAAT
>NW_027291307.1:0-8167 GCF_016086655.4 Lepeophtheirus salmonis | reverse complement strand
CGAGGATGACCATGAAAAAATTTGAAAAAATATTAGCCATATATCAAAAGCATAAATGGGGAGTACCTAAAACCGTAATTGTTCATTCCAAAGTGGGATTTGTGGTTATGGTAATAAAAATCTTTTGTTATATCTTCTGGGCTATAGAAGATAGTAGAGGTAAGCCCGCTTCTTATATTTAGTGTTGGACTTTTAAGGGAAGGGGGAATCTCGAATTAAAAGGGCCTTCATCCCCAAACTTTCTTACTTCAATCGCCTTCTCAAATAAAAGAGCCAGAGAGTATGCGTAATATGAAACCAGGGAACTATTTCAGCACCATACAGGTTTAATCTTTCCAGGATATTGTATTCCCTCGATTCTTTTTTTTTTTTAAACAAAATGATATGTTGTTATAAGTTTTCACGTGGCTTTGCCCTTCAATACCTAAAATTCCAATCCTTTTTTTGAGTACGTGTACGTTTTTAAAGATGAGTGTCACTCTATCATGGGTTATAAAGGAAGGTAATTTTCCATAGTTCTCCATCAAAACTCCAAATTTTAAGAGACATGGAATAAAAATATTGGGGGATTAGGTATTTTTTCATTCAAAACCATCAGGACACGGTGCTTTATTAATTTTAATACTATTTGTGCTGTAAAACAAAACAAAATGAAGTAAAACCCAGAATCTTGTCATATGAGTTCTAATTTCCAGGAAAATTTCTTTTATTTTATGTATTGATAGAGTTTAGACGTGTTTATCTTCCTGTTGGTTAAAATCTTAAGTGTTTGTTTGAGTGTCTTTCAGAATTTTTAAATGGTTACCCTAGTGTTTAAAAAATGACTTTCGTTATCCGAGGATCCTCAATTGAGTACTCTTTTCACTCGGAAGAGACTTACAAGGATACTTAATTGTTAAACAGTAAGGTTTAAGTATTTTTATTTGTTGATACCATTTTGACATCAAATGGATTACTATTCTTCATATTATTAAAAAATAAAAGGTTTTCACTTTTATAAGACCCGATTATTTTGGTCTTTCAACGGGTGATGTCAGCAATTATGACAACAAATAAAAATACTCTATTTCAATTTACATAACGAGACAATAATATTATTTATTATGTTTCATATGAAATTGGTTTAAATGGTTACATATCATATTAAACTTAATATCACTTTAACATAATGAGCAATTTACAAAAAAACAAAAAAAACAAAGGTCAACAAGGTTTTACCTCACTCCCTCCTCTATAATTTAACAAACAGATGGTAAATTAATAATATGTTTAATATTGAAATATTGATATTTTTTACAATGCTCATGATTAATATATTTTGGAATCTCATTAGCATTATTTTACATTCTATTTCCTATACTTGGAAATAATATAGAACATATCATCTGTTCACGAGGTTATCAACCACTATGTTTTCTGTGTAATGCTACAAAAATATCCCCGCCTGGTCTCCTCACACCTTAAAAAAAGTATTTCAGCTACCAATTGTTTCTTGTACTACAGTAATATGTAATATAGTTCAAAGTTTCCCTCTTAATGAACACCATTATTTCTTTGCATTCATCAGCGTTCGATGAAATGCCCATAAAGTCTGGCTTTGTATCAAGTCGTCATGTCTCCAATGTTTAAAGTATTAAATTATAATTATTACTCTTCTTTAAATTTATTTTTTAAAGGAAATTATTTTTTGAAAACTCCTTAATTCATTGTAGCGATTCTTTAATTTCATTCTTGAAAAAGCTACTAGCTATATATTTAAAAACTACAATTCAAGAATATGTCAAATCTATGTATACAATTTCAAGTTTCCCTTTTTGAGACAAAAATTTGAGAGATAAAATAAATAAAGCATATCATCATGAAATAGTAGATGCAAGTTACCTTATTTCAAAAATGTATGTGGTCATTTTGTAAAACGGGCAGAGTGAGCCTCCAAAATTTGGACCATAAAAAAACCCTATACATATTACTTTATTATATTTCAAAGACGTAAATATATGATCTTAACCGTGTTACCTACATTAACATTTTCAGAATTAATTTCAAAAAACAGGTAATGAAGTCTGGAACTTTGACAAACATTATAAGATTCAAATTTCCGTCTATGTCCTTCTTCAATTCAGATTTAATTATAATATTAAATGAATTAATATATTAAATTTATAATATTCCTATTATACTAATACTATATTTTTATAATATAATTAATTAAACTAATAAATGAATAATAATTATTTTCTTATTGCACATATTTATACTATTATAGCATTGTATAACTTATAATAAAATAAAAACATAAAAAAAAAACAAAAAAAAACTGCAATTTCAATGAAAAGGGATAATGAATTTTCCGTTATCTATTAGTTATGACTCGTCATGATGGGTTATTCATATTGGTAAATACCCATGAATCAATGGAAAAGCATAATATCAGGCAATGGCAGTAATTTCCTCTTTATTATGATCCATAATGTGATAGAAGAAGTAACTGTTAGCTGTAGTGAGGCAAAAGCACGAGAAAATTGAAGAGGCACATTCAATTGCCGAGTCGTTTGAGAGCACATGAAAAGGCAGGAGGAAAACAAAAAGCTGTAAAGCCATAGATAGTTGGATGAATCTTAAAAAGTGTAGAAACATATGTAGTATGTATATTTTATTAACAATATCTATTTATTATTTTAAAATATTAAATTTAATTAAAACATACAATCGTATATGTATACCTAGAAATTAAATATATTTTTTCGGCATAAAAAAAAGTTCGGAAAAATTGTCCTTGAACCATGTTTTATAAATATTTATTAATTTGTTTTTTGATTTTATCACACAAGGAATCCAAAACAGTCGAATAGATAAATATAATAAACATAGTAAAAATGTATCAATTATATTATTGTTAATATAATTTAAACATTAACATTCTTAATATATAAATTAAAAGATAAACATTTATGTATTTTATTTTTAGTTGCCTCTTCCCTCGTAATTTTGATCATTACCTGAAAGTTTAGAAATGAAAATATCTGTACATATGTAATATATGTTATATGTTCACTTAGAACACACTTATAGCAATCATGACACACGTGTCTTAAATTAAAATAACCATTTTTTACAAAAATATTCTGCAATATTGTTTAAAAGAAAATACCTTAAAATATTTTAAAAATAGATATACTGATAAAAAAAAAGTATACACTTTAGTCTCCAAACCTAAGCAGCCGAAATTGATTTCATTGGTTTGTTTCTTTTTTGTTAAAGGAAGGGATTATAAAATCATCATACTATTATTATCTCGCACCCAAAATTCATTTTTCTCTCTTTGATATTTAGTATTTTCTTTGTGCAGGAATAACTATATACATACTTTATATTATTAATTTTTGTAGATACTTGTATACATAAATTTCAATCAAAGTTCAAATATAAGAATAATATATATTTTTGTGTGAATCAAATTTACTATTAGACACTTTCTCAAAGTTTGATGAATTTGACTTCAATTCAAAGTGGCTTGTTCCTCATTAAAAAAAGACACAAGAAAAGTTGGTTATGAACTTACAAAATACGTTTTGTTAGCTCCATTTTCACATGCCCATTAAATTAGATAAGATAAAGTATATTTAATTTATGTACAATGGCCCCATTTAGGACTTGAAATCATTCGAGAGTATTCCATACGTTCAGATCTTCTTGCCAATACCTACCTACATATAAAGAAGATAAACTGAGTTCTAAGAATATTGAATACATTTATAACAGATCAATCATTTATCAATCAGGAAAATACAAGCTGAAACTCGAATAAAATAATTGTAAGTGTTATATATCGCTATTATTTTATTTACCTTTATTTATATGACGTCAGGATAATTTTGAATAATCATTATTCCAATATTAAAAATATTACATATATTACATTTAAAAGGGGTTTTGAAGTCTTAAGTAGGGAAAGCTATTTCCCTGGTCCTAGGTGATATAAAATCTTCTATTACTCAGCATGTAGAAATAATATTGAAACATAAAGGATTTGTATTTAATAGTTTAAGTATGAAAATGTTATAAGTATTAAATTCATAATGCTAAAACCTGTTGCCTAGAATATCTGCCTTATCAAACAATGTATGTTGTAATTTGTACTATTTCAATGATGAAATTATTATAAACAGATTTAATTATTACTAACCTATTCAAAATGTTTGTCAAAATTATATTATCATTTTAAAATATGTTTATGTTTATTGATACAAATAATTAAATTAAGGCGTTGATAATTTTGGAACTACGCCCCCCTAATGAAAGTTAGCAATGCCCCGGATAATAAGAATATAATTTAACAATGGGTTTTGAATTATAAAGTAAAAGAGAGTTTTGCCCCAGAAGAATAAAAATCTCTTTTGGGATATTACTTAGCAAGTAAAAACTAATTTTGAGATTAAATTTATATTTTGACAATGTTCAAAACAAGAGTCAAGTTGTGGTACAAATTTCATAATATACATAATTAATGATACTTTTTCTTTGTATAAAGTTAAATATTGTCAATAAAGGTTTCTAATATGATGTTAGCATTGTTGATGTCGGTCAATTTAGAGGAGTCAGCAACCAAGTTTTATAACCATACAAGAAAAAAATAAAATCTCATAAAAACGTTTGATTACATCGTTATACAAACTTATTCCATCAATCAACAATTTATTTTTTGTTGTAATATATAAGCTATGAGTTCTCAAAATAGAGTTTCCTTATTTATGATGAAATTGATGACGTCAGGAAAATGCTCTACATCATTATTAATAATATATAAAATAAGAAAACATATCTGAATAGATACATAAGACGATAAAAAGGAAAAAAATCTCTATTTTTAAATGACGTCATCATATATATTAGTGAAGTTATCATAAATATATTTTGGCAATATATATTTAAACTAAAAAAAGAGAAGATACGAAATGTGGTATTTCTTTTGTTCATTTTTGAATAAAAAAAAGAACTAAGAACGGGTAAAAAAGGAGCAGGGTTCCTTATGTCGTTTAAATAATACTGTTTCTAAGAGTCGTTATATGATTATTTTTTCCAAGGATTAATACAGTTTTTTTCTCTTTGATTATTGTTCTAATTATTTTTTTCTTTGAGGTTGCTAAATATATATATATATATTGAAAAATTAGAGATCTAATTTTGTGTGTTACATTGATTACTTTCTAAAAAATGTCTCATCGGACAAAATTTGCAAATCATTGGAAAATGAAATGTTCGTGTATGAAATAGGTATTCTAGTTTGGCTTGAGAGCAATTTTCTACATAACCATTTATTTCCTTTTTTTATTCCTAACTATTGAAATAAATTTGAATTTTAAATTTAATACAAAATGGCGAACATCTGTAAAATCAAACACATTCATGGGGATGTTTTTAAATCTATAGGGTAGCAATTTTTTGGTTTCCTGAAGTATTTGGTCTCAGATTATTATTCCCAGAGCATTGGTGTTGGGGGGAAGTAGGCTACAATAAATAAGGTCGCGAAATTTTTAAGTATATAATTGACTATTTTTGGTTCTTTTAATTCCAATCTTATTTAAATGCCTCTGAAGTAATTTTATATACTATTAATTGTTATAACGGCTTCAGGTTTGGATATAACAACCAGTTACAAATAATTATTTGCTATAGTTTTCTATTTATAACACTAATGATTAAAAAAATCATACTAAGTGGTTTCTTCATAATGTCGGGAGAATATGATAAATCAACGAAGTGCTCTATTTCCGAAAAAAACCTAAATCTGTAGAAAATCTTTATACTTGGGTTGTCTTTGATTTATTTGAAGTTGTTGCTAATAGTAAAGATAGATAAAAAACATAGTTTATTTAATGAATTTTATCCTTTTATGCTAATTGATACTGATTTGACATCTGTGATAGCTTATAAAAACTGATTTTGAAGGAAAAAGCAGGTAAACCCAAATCAGTTAAAAGTCGAGATTACAGAAAAGTTTCCTCTTTAGTAATTACAATGATTGATTTTTTCAGAAGCGCCTTATTATCAAGAGATTAATATCATTACCGGCATTTCCCCCTCAATATTAAATGTGCATTATGTAGGGGTTCCAATATATCTCGCCTCTCCTACAACATTAAAACGTTTTCTATATACATGCCTTTTTTTACATTGTTTACTAAAAATAAGGCTAGAAATATTGTTTATTAAGAAATCTTTGTCAATCTTGTTCAAAACAATTAATTATTACTGATAAAACGATAAGATGAACAATAGTTACTTTTTAGGGAAATTAAACAGCAGAACCTCTGTTTTTTTTAAGTTATACAATTATTACTGATTCTTTTTTGTTTAAAATGATCATAATATTTTTGATACAGTTATAAATAAACTGATCAATTTTTTTTTCTAAAGCCCAATTGAAGATTGCATAGAAATTCATTTTTTCCACATGATTGTATCACAAATCTTCGGCAATTACCTCGTAATCTTTGAAAGCCTCATTGAAATGAGAATTTCTTCATAAACTTGTATTATATTAAATATATTCATATATATTTTGATGTGTGTGATAATGTTACGTATTTTTTCGTCTTAAATATTGAAATCTATTATCTTGACTTGGAAAAATAAAGAACATATCAATTTGTTAAGGAGGTAAAACATAAATATATCTAAATACATTTATGAGAATGAAATAATAACATTATTTAAATTCTTTAAAATCCTACTGGAAGGTTTTTTTCAATTATACTTTCATAGAACTCATAATCAATGTAATCGTATATATTTTTTTAGAACTTATGTTTGGTTGATATCCTCATACGACAACTATGAATTGAATATGTTTTTTTACAAAAATTACATTGATGATAACCAAACATTTCGTTTTTTGTGACAATTATATGCAACCATTGTTGTAAAGTATAAGAAAAATATTTGTTTCATGCTGTAAGCTTGGCAAAATAGTGGTGTGTATATTTTCACTATGATTGGTCACCCAGGATTTTGAACAATCTCGTGTAAAATCGATTTTAAAATATTTTATTTTTCCTTTGAATTTGAAGTTACACAACTATTACTATAAAGACGCCACGCTTGAACCATTTCCACATTTCAAAACCAATAAATAAAATAACCAATACCTTTTTCTTTGTAAACTTTGCATGGTTGAAAACATATTACCCAAGGTCAACCTGCATAGTGTTGTTGTAAATTTTGCAGAAATTAGGCTAATTTACTTCAGTTTTTTCCTATGTAACTCTGGAATAATGATTACCTGCACTTTCCGATTGGATCTTTTTCAATATAATTTTTGCAAATATAAACTGTCTGCACGCCCTTTCAAACAATGATTACTTTATTATTGTATCGTCGTGTGCTTAATTTCCTCTCTTTTCATTTTCATTGATTCCTTTTTTTGATGGGATGGAAATTGAATAGTCTGTTGGATCGAAAAATACCTAGTTATCAAATTTTTTATTTTATTTTTATACCAAGTTTTCATGGTCAAAATTAATAAGGTTATCTATGACCACCTTACAACCTTGTTAGTTATTACATTTGTTATTTTCAATTAGTCCATAAACAACATCCTCGTGGCGTGCAATTCATTACCATTTATTGTGTTTTGGCTCCCTCATAAGAATGCAATGAAAAGTCATGTCGAAGGATGAAACTAAAACCTAAATCTTAGATCCAAATAGTGTTGGCTTTCATTTGGCGTATTTTTTCATACTGTGGGGTTGAAAGTACTTGACAATCGATTCATCAACACAAATAAGTCCCCGGCGAAGCCTTGATGGACTTCCGGAGGCCTTCAAGGAAGCGGGGAGTGCGGATTCGGTCACTTCTCATGTTGTAGGCCTTGCTGTAGACCTTCCCCTCAACCTCCCAGGCATTGAAGATCCAGTACACCGTGGTCTTGGGGTAGTTAAGAAGCTTTTAAATAGCAGAGGGCTTGTGTCCCGCGCGAGCCAATTCGAGGATGGTGTCTCTCCTTGCTTGTTCCATGATGACTATTGTTTGTTGTCAAAACAATTGTGCTGGAAGTTATAGTGTATTGTTCACGCAACCTTTTATATTAGTATGATTTAACTCCGAATATCCACATTATGGATCTGGATGAAGTTTAAAGTAGTTCCAATTGATCGTGGACACCCTG